>NC_133651.1:267198275-267430153 GCF_009905375.1 Apium graveolens
AAGAGTAAGTCTGATATTCACTAAAGTAAGAATGATAGGTTTACTTGTTACCTATTGAATTCTCAATGATCAGAAGAAGCTCAGGATCTGGTTTTCGGGTGTCATCAGGATCTGATTACCGTCAGATTTGGTATGTCATCAGCATTGGTATGACATCAGTATTTGAAGATAGTCACACTAGAGATTTGTTATGTTCCTTATAATGTGGAGCAGATATCTGTTACATCTGAGTTATAGGACTTTATCTGTTTAGTTTAAGATATGTATCAGTCTCAGTTAGTTTTTGATAATGCATATCTTAGATTAATCTGTTGTAGCTGTGTAGTATATAAACAGTTCAGGTCATCACTTAGTTATCATACTCGAGGATCATTCGACCTAGAAGCTCTCGAGAACATCAGTATTTCTTGAGAGGATTTTATAATAGTTTTTATCAGAAATATAAAAAGTTGTTATATTTTATTACTTGTTCAAAATATTTATACAATTGTATCCAACCCCCCTTAAACAATTGTATCTTTACTGGGCAACAATAGGTATCAGAGCTCACTGATAAATTTACAATCAAAATAACTAAACATGTCTTTGAACAAGTATGAAAGCATTAAAATTGCCATTCTGAAAAGACTGAATATCAAATATGGAAAGTAAAGATGCTCATGTACCTGGAAGCTACAGATCCAGATTATCTAGACGTAATCAATGATGGACCCTTCATGCCAACAAAACTGGTGCCTACAATTCCTACTGTTGCAGAACATTATCAACTGAAGGAGAAGACAAATGGACACCAGAAGAGAAAGTAGTTGTGCTGAAGGATGCAAAGGTAAGAAACATTTTGCATAACAGTCTTGATTCTGTGATGTCAAATAGGGTTATAGCCTACAAGACTGCCAAAGAAATCTGGGATGCTCTTGAAACTCAATGTCAAGGAACCATGGCTATCAAGAAGAACAGAAGGGCTGTTCTGATTCAAGAATATGAACATTTTGAGGCCAAGCCTGATGAAAGTCTCACTGACATCTATGACAGATTTCTGACCCTGCTCAACAATCTATCTTTGGTGGGAAAGGTGTATGATCGGTAGGATTCAAACACCAAGTTTTTGAGAGCCTTGAGTGAAGAATGGGAGACTCGGACTAAAATCATACGACATCAATATGATCTGGAAGTAATTACCCTGGATGAAGACTATGGCATGCTGAAAACTCATGATTTGGAAGTTCAGTAAAGGAGAGAGGGAAAAGCAACAAAGGAAAATTTGTTTGCTTTGAAAGTGAATGATAAAGCTTCAAGAGAAAATTATGTTGGGGCTGCAAAAAGAAGAACAATTTTCTAGAATCAGATACTGATGATTCATCATCAAATCCTGATGATGATACTGATTCTGAAACTGATGAGAACATGACAGATTCTGATGTCATGCAAATGGCCGCATTGCTGGTTAAGGGCTTCAGGAGGATGCAGTTCAGGAAGTCCAAGAACAACAGAAGCTTTAGGAAGAAGTTTACTGGAGGTGAAAGGAAGTCAACTGGGAGAAAAGATGGAAAAGACTCTAGAGCTGGGAAGGTAGACAGGACAAAGATCAAATGCTACAACTATGATGAACCTGGTGACTTTGCCACAGTGCAAGAAAACAAAGCATGACAAAGGGAAGAGCAAAGCCCTGATCACATCAAGCAAGAATTGGGTGGACTCCTCGATTCTGAAGATGATAATACATGCTATGCACTGATGGCCAGTCTTGATGATCCTGTTGCTTCTGAGCCTAAGGTACAAACTCCTTTCTTATCTTTTGATACTGAAAATATATCTGAATTAAAATCTATTCTTAAATCTTTGTATGGTTGTTTTAAGAATAAAACTCTAGAAAATGATAGAATTATAACTGAAATTGAGATCCTAAAGTCTAGGAATGAATAGTTAGAGTCTGACTTAATAAATCAGATAGATTTGAAGAAAGAATCTGAGAGAGCTAAACATTCAGTTAAGATTCTTGAGGCTAGATACAGTATGTTAGAAAAGGATCTAGAAAATGAGAGAAAAACCCTTAAAGTCTGGATTGTTTCAGGCAAAAAGGTTCATGAGATAATCTCAAAGAAAACTGGAAAGAATGCTTAGGCTATAAAGATGGAGTTAAGGATGTTGACACTGAAAATAAAATTAATCTTAAAACTCCTGTTAAGTTATCTCTACAAAAGGTGATGAACCCAAATCCACTTTTGAAAAGAGTTCAACATCAGTATCACAAGAAAAATTGGTAAGTGATAAAATACTAAGAAAGGAAATCAAAGAAACCATTATGACTGTTAAGAAAGAAAAGAACATAGGACTTTTGTCAGCAAGATAATTAAAAAAGAAAATATCTGAGACTACTGATTAACCTCAAGCAAAAAGTCCTAAAAAATAGGAATGGTAAGCAAGGTATTTCTATGGATTCAAATTACAAGGTTGTTTCCAATGCTCCTTGGAAAACTTATTTTTAACTGTAAAAATACTAATCATCTTGCTATTGATTGCAGGAGGAATAAGAAAAAGAAAATTGCTATTCCTGAGTCTGATGTTAGGTTGTTTAATTATCCCATTTAATAATTATGAAATTAATAAATAATTAGGGGTTTGGGCCTTATTAATTGGGCTTTCCCTTGGACTAATCAGGTATAATTAATGTGACATTGACTCCGCAATTAGGGTTATTTTTATTCCATATCATTTGCCCACCAACTTCTGGGAAACACACTCGATATTTCACAGAAGTTAAGTTATCTCTTATCCTATTAGGGTATCATTTTTTAGCGTAAAGTGTGGATGGACCTACACATTTATAATAATTTTATTCGATGCTTCATGATACTGTCATAATTTTTCATACTCATTTTCGTACATATTCCTATTATTAAGAAATTTTTTTGGTATTTTTTCTCTCAATTTTTGGGAATTATCTCATACTCACATGTATTTTTCAATTTTTCTGTTATTTTAGGGATTTTCCTTACCTCCAGGTATTTTTCCTAAGTTTTTTAAAAAAATTCCGTATTGTCGGATATTTTTTCATAATTTTTTTTAATATTTTTGGAATTTTTCCGTACCTACGGGTGTTTTCATAATATTTTCTAATATTTAGGAATTTTTCTGTACCTCCAGGTATTTTTCCGTAATATTTTCTAATATTTTTAGAATTTTTCGTTCCTTCAGGTATTTTCATATTTATTTCCTAAATTTTCTTTCGTATCTCTGGGTATTTTTTCGTAATTTTTCCTAATATTTTAGGAATTGTTCCGTACATCCGGGTATTTTTTGTAATTTTTCTAATATTTTAAGAATTTGTGAGTACTTTCGGTATTTTTCGTGATTTTTCCTAATATTTTAGGAATTTTTTCGTACCTCCGGGTATTTTTCATAATTTTGCGGGGACATATTTGTAAATTATCAAATTTCAGGGCAAATTTGTCAATTCTGAAATTTCAGGGTCAAATTGTACCTTTTTAACTTTCAGGGGCCATTTTGTAAGTTTTGGAACTTCAGGGGTTAGTTTGTCAGCTTTCGAACTTCAGGAACCAAGTTGTCAGAAGTTCATAACTTGGGTACTAAACTACTAAACTCCATTTTGACATTAAATCATCCTCCCCTTCGACCATCTGTGGTCGAATTATGGATCCATTAGCTCTGCTAGTGGACATTTCGAGCAGGATGTGCTCAAGCAAGATCTGGTCGACATATTTTTTTTCTTTTTTTTGACTTCACCCTTTTTTTTAATATTATTATTGAAGATTAATAATATTTATTTTATTTGGTATTTTGAATAGTATAAGCCCCAAATCAGGAGTATCCAAACCGGATAAAATATTTTTCGAATAATAGCCCAAACCGGGTTAAAAATTCTCGAATAAAATTCATCTCGGATAAAACTTTTCGAATAATAACCCAAACCGGGTTAGAAATCTCGAATTATATTCGGTTTAATTTTCTGAATAATAGCCCAAACCGGGTTAAAAATCTCGAATAAGATTCAGCTCAGATAAAATTTTCTGAATAATAGCCAAAACTGGGTTAAAAATCTCGAATAAAATTAAATTTGAATCATTTTTTTAATAATATCCCAAAATGTGTTAAAAAATCTCGAATAAAATTCAACTCGGATAAAATTTTCCAAATAATAGCCAGACTCGGTTAAAAAAATTCGGATAAAATTAAATTCGGATTTTTTTTAATATTAACTCAAACTTGGTTAAAACATCTCAAATAAAATTCAACTCGGATAAAATTTTCGAATAATAGCCCAAACTGGGTTAAAAAATCTTGAATAATTTTAAATTCGGATTTATTTTATTTATTTGATCAGAAATCCCTTTTGACTAGGAATCTTGACCCTCTGGGCACCAGGCCTTCCAATTTTTGCAAGTAGTTGAGTTTGTTGTTCCATTTTCATGTTTCTTTTCCTTCATTAAATCATGAGTTTGATGAGACAAAAATTCGCTCTTCATCATCCTAAGCTTTCAATCCTTAAGGCCCTCGAGGCTTGCAACATCCTCCTTCGGTCGGTTACTTTCTGGACATCGCCTTCTTTGAGTGGCATCCTTATCACTTCAGATTTCATCATCCTTCGTATAGGGACTGGTATAATCCTAAATTTGGTCATTGATGGCTTTCAATCCTTGAATATTAGGGGTGTATAGCCTTTGCACAGTTGATGTTGAATTCCGCTTCCATGGTTATAATCTTTGAATCCATATCATTGATCATCCATGGTTCGGGAAAGGAGAACATTGACAGAGCTAAGGTCTCAACTATCATATGAAATTGGGGATTCGACCCTTAAACTTAAGGATTCTATCTTTTAAATTTGGGAATCTTAAATCGTCCATTCGGGTTAAGATCGGGTTTTTGCCAACGCACCTTCAAACTTGTTAAATCTTGTTGATTAGTTCCTCATGAGATCGAATTCGTTTTCTCAATGATTTGAGAAATCATCCATTCGTGCCCTCGAGACTGAAAACGTATTCTGACAACAGGCTATTCGCTTAGTCGTCTTCTTCTTAGCTCAGTCTCCTTACCAGATGGACGATCATTGTCCTAGATATTAGGACAAACGAAATCTCAGACTTTTTTACGAATGGGGCTCAACCCTTGAAAATACAGGAATTTATAATCCTAATGCGGTCGACGCTGAAGTTTACTCCAATCAGGTGGGTTAGCGTTCCTTCTAGACGAAAACATAATGGTTAACATCTGAAATATGATTAGGGATTCATCCCTTGGTTTTCCACTCCTTGAGATTGGGTATATATCCCTTGAATCATCCTTCAGGTCACAAGGAATCCCATAATTACGGGACTAACTTCTTGATTTTGTGATTGAAAGTTGTGGTATGGTCGAAGCGACAACTTGAGTTGTGGCTGGTACATTATGATTTTCTATGATTCCAGATCTTTTTGGGGTTTCCGGATGTGTGCTTCATGAGCACAGGACCTCTTCTTTATAATTTGGGGATTCATTATTTCACGTCTTCGGGGCTAAAACGCCCTTTGACAATAGGTTCCTTACTCGACTGCACCCTTCTTGGGGCGATCTCCTCTTCATATAAACAATCACTATCCTTGATGTGGGGATCTTAGATATCGTAAGTTCTCCCTTCAATAAGGTTTAGCCCTTACAAAAATTGAGGTTCGTACTATTCATGTACTCGACATTGCGTTCCTCCTCAAAATTTTATATCTCATAATGTGGGTCATTCACCATTGAGGGAATCACAATTATTAACATCTGAAATTCGGGTGTTCATTAGTGTGAGCACCATCTATAGTTTGGGACTCTTTCCTTAATTATACACCCCTTGAGGTTGGAGACCATTCTTTGAGTCAGCAATCGGGTAATGAGGATCTCCATCCCTGAGAGATTAGTCCCTCAGATATTAAGGTTTGATTGTGGTGGAATCTCAACAATGGATGCGATGTTGTGCATCGCAGCATGTGGTTTCTTGGTACTCTTCTCGTCTCTCATGATTGTCTTTTTCCTACAGAAGGCGCCAAATGTCATGGATAAAAAAATATAGATTTATTTATTGCACGTATTTAATGTTAGGTTTTGATAAGTTTCGAGTTTTAATGGCCGCGCTTGTGTTTCGTGGCTTGAATCTGCCCTCACAAGATGCCTACGTACCTTGGCGTAAACCAAGGATTATGTCAAAACATAGTTCTTGGTGTTGTTTCCCCTCGGGGTTATGTCCTTCGATGACTGAGTCTAAAACGTCATTCTAGGTAATGGCATTGTGGCTTATAGGATGCCTTCTCGGGTGTGGAGCTCTTGTACCAAATGTTTCCTTGAATTTGAAGGGGTAATACTCTTTATATAGACGTTGAGTGTAATATCCGGGAAAAATTATGTGAATATTATATGTTAAATAAATAAATATTATGTGTTTTATAAATTTAAAGTGATTATTGCCATGATATTAGATGTTATAGCTGTTATGTGTGTTTTCGTGCGGGCAAGAAAATTTTTCGATTGATTAATATACATTTAAACTGCAATTATATGACTTTATCTGTAATCGGGACGCGTATTTATTAGCGTCTTTATTAAGATATCTGTTTTATTTCAAGTTATGTGCGTTTGAGTGTATTTTAGGTATTTTCGGGTTTATCTGGTAATTTAGGGATTGTTTCTGTTTTTCAAAAATCAACGGACCGGGACCCCCCGGGACGTCAAACCCCACAAAATCCGTGTTTTCATTTTTATAAAATTATTCGTATTTCAAATACCCATTATTTTTGTATTTTCGAATTATTCACAATTTTCGGGAAATTTTGACATTAATTTTGTATTTTATCATTTTTAACATTATTTTCCGTAATTATTATTTTGGGGCCCTAATTATTATAATTAGGGGATAAAACACCCTTAATTTATATTGGGGTATAATTTTTGTAAAAATATAAATAGCCCATTATTTCTTTTTAATTCATTTTAACTTCATTAAAAACAAAATCAAGAATATAATTTTGGGGGTAAAATTTCTTCAAAACAAAGAATCATTGATTTTGGGAGTTCTAGGAATCCGTTGTTGATGTTCTACAAACCAAAACGATCCTTGTTTCAAACCCTATCTTTTGATACCAGAATCACGATCTGAGGTTCAATATTCTGAAAATTCAAATTTTGTGTTCTTGGTCAAAAATTCGTTTTTGATTTAGAATGATTTTTGATTGATTCCGATGTTACAGATAGCTTTAACTTGATTAGGAGAATCGATTTATGTGTTTGTTTGAATTGTTTAAGTCCCGAAATGATCTAACCAAGTCCTTGGTTTTGTATGTTTTTATTTTCTGTAACACCCCCAAATCCGGGGTCGGGGATTCGGGTTGTCACGAGTTCCATTTCCTTTATCAATACTTAATCTTAACAGTCAACCAACTACTGAGTACTGTGACCCCACAATATACACACACACCACAAGTTATAGTCTCAGAGATGAATATCAAAAATAACACAAGTCATTTTATTCCACAATTATAAACCGTTACACCTTAAAAGGGTTTCTGAATAAATTTACATTTCTTTGCCATTATTACAATTCATAAAGATACATAAGTCTGGTACATCAAAAGTTGAAAGCCTAGCCTATTGGTAGTTCCTACCTCAGCTACAGCGACATCAACGCCTATAGGAAACTGCGGAACGTTTCCTATCCGCTCGCAAATTGGGAGCTTGGTCCTGTTCATCTTGTCTGTCTGTTGTGTTGATGAAAGAAGAAAGCAAGGGTGAGCAACAAGCCCACCGAAATAATATGTATAATAATTAACAATATATGAGCATTCTCATAGTACTCATGAAAGTCTTGGTCAAGAAGAAATGAACCAAGTTGATATCTTAACGCGACCAAGTCGCAAAATATTCAGTATATATATACCTATATACTTTTCACAATCTTTGAAATCCTCTGACATGTATAATATACACAGAGTTCCAGTTTATAAATGTATAAAAATATCGTTGCAAGGTGATCTCATATATCTAACCTTGTCTCAACGTTTTTCTGAAAATCTTTGACATGCACAAGATAATCATTTACTAGATATAAGTTTAAAAGATGAAGTTACAAGATACTCCAATATACTTATATCTTTTCCGAATACTACTTGAACTACCACCGTTCAATGTATAAATAGTTCATCCCATAGATTAAGCTACAAGACAAAACTTGTATAGAATCAATCTTTGAAATATCATCAAAATGAAATGAAGTTACGAGATACTTCATTTGATGAAAACATCATTTTGAAAACTCGACCCTGCCAACACTCAACAATCGCCCAGCCGTAGCCTTTCTATCGAAGTGCTCTGGGTAGTGTTGCAGAAATATCCAATTGGATGATGAACTCATTACGGGAGTTTGCCGCGCCAGGAAGACCACTCACGATGATCAGTCGCAGTAGTGCAACCCCACCATTTTCTACATGTAGAGGAGAACCTGTCGGATTTACTTGTCAACCGAACACTGGACTCCTAAGGAATGGACCGTCTTAACGGAACTTCCAGGCCATTTGGGCCAATATAATAAGGCTGGGCCGGCGCCACTCGACCACTTACGCCACTCCTAGTTCAGATGAAATCCATGACTCTGAAACGTAAAGCTTGTCCCCCCTTTCCCCAAGTAGAAACTTGTTGATACGGCTCCACCAAGAAGTCGTATCTAGTTGGAAAGGAAAACTCACCGTATTTCCCAGGCGGTGCCTGTTAATGGATTAACTTGCTCCAAGAATTTTACTTCCCGAGTGTTGGGTAAGTAATCAAAAACTCTTTTATCAAATAACAACCTTGTTGCGAATATAAAATACACCACAGAGCCAGATCCCTCAGGTTTGAGCGAGTATTTAAATCCCCATCGAAAGAAGATCTTAAATATAAAAAATGAGTTTTTGGATCCACCCTAACCTTTAAAATCATTTTAAAGGCTCGAAAAACATTTTAAGAATGTTTGGAGTAATGCTGATTAGTAAAATAAATCAGTCCCGATATATTAGAAAATATCTGAATATTATTATTTAAATAATATTCCCATAAGGGTGATCCTTAAAAAAATAATCGAGGTAGGAGGTTTAAAACTCATAATTGAAATGAATATTAAATAACCAAAGATATACTTATACGAAAGTAGGATCTTTATTTGAATAATCAAAAGTGAGTTTGATTATCGACACATTATTCTTTAATAAAATAAGAATAATAATTAGTAAATAATTCGAGTCATAAGTCCTCGAATGAATATTCAAATATAATATTCATTAAATAAAATAAACGGAGTCATATGTCCTCGAATGAATATCAAAATATATTCATTAATAAAATAGACGGAGTCATAAGCCCTCGAATGAATATTCAAAATAATATTCATTAATAAAATAAAGTTATCGAATAAACCTTATTCAATTCATAGTTTGAAAACTATATCTATATATATAAATATATATATAATATACTCGGGAATATCGACTCCTGGTTTAGAAAATGTTCACCTTTGGGTCCCCTATACTAAGGGTATACGCAACTACTTGCTTATCTCTAGCATAGGTATTATGCAACTTATAAGCAATTGAATCAACAATATATATCAAGATTATGAAACAGACATGCATATATACCATATCACATGCTCCAATATATCGCAAGATTTGCTAATTAACCACCATGCATCTATCACAAGATAATGCATATACATATGTATACATCACACAACAGTATAATGGGTAGAAAACTTGCCTGAGTGTTCCCGGATAGACTAAGCTTAGAGTGGGTCCGATAACCTATGAACAACAACATAAGTCGGAATTAAAACCCCGGTCGCTTAAGAAACTAGACTTTAACCAATTGAACCCTAACGTTCTCTTATGGTCACTCATACGCTTAACGAATCACATAAGTCGTTCGAGTACCCTCGGCTCCACCATTTTTAATAAATTAACCATTAAGAATTTTAAGGCGAAATTTTTGCGAGTACTCTACCAACTACCTAATCCACTTTACATAATTGTTTCATACTCTAATTAGTCATTTAAGGGTCTTAACCAAGGTCTCAAATTAAAGTGAGGGGTAAGGTTCGTTCGTGAAACGCCGTTACTTAAAACGGTCGTTTCTCCTAAACCGTAAATCAGATCTAAGCGAACCACATACCAAAACGAAGCTTACAACATGATCTAGCTAAACATAGCAAATTTAAAGATTGTCCAGTGAGTTAACTGGTCCGAGATTCATGTACAACAGTCTAAGGAAAACGGGCATTACGACGGCTATATTTACGAGTTTTCCAAGTTTCTTACTACACCAAAACCTCATCAAACAACCCACAATTATTAACACATCAAAACCTCAACTACATAATACTATACCAGTCCTTATTCTCCAGATTCTTCATCTCAACCAACCACAATCAAGTTCTATTAACTATAACAAGATTCATTCACCACATCACTCCAATTTCAAATCAAACTACTAATAATCAAAGATCATGCTTCTCATTTTGAAAACCAACCATCAAACTCACTAATAGTAAAAGTAAAGGCTATGGTTTGAAGTTTATACCTTCCTTGGTAGGTGTTAAGTTGCTAGGAAGCCTAGGGAGCCTCCTACAAGCTTGATCTTTCCAAAGAAATCAAGAACACAAAGTTAGGCTTTGAAATTTCAAAAAGTACGATTGAAAAAACTGTAAAAATGAGGGTCTTACCATGCTTATTTGGACGATACTTGTGAACAAGAGATGTAGGCCATCTCAATACCTTTCCAACGAGCTATAGAACACAATATTTAAGTGAGTATTGAAGGAGATATGACAATTTCAAGTTGCTGGGTTTATTTTGGCCGAGAGCTTCTCTTCATGGGAGCAAAGTCAATTTTTTAATTTTTGTGTTATGATATTTTGCTTGGTTGATTTCCTTTTTGGTTTGGCAAATTTTGATCTTTATCATGGTAACTTTTGCATGGCCAAGAATCAACCAACATCACACTTCTTTTTGTCATGCTTATGTCACCATGCTTGTGTCACCTTTTTAACACATGTCCTTTCCTTGTGGTTTGATGATGTCACAATCCTTGGCTTCTTGTACAAGCTTGTCTCTTGGTCGCTTATTTGTTTTACGGTTCGCTTAACTTTCATTCTCGTTTGTCGTTTGAGGGATCATATCCGGGATCTTATTACTTGGGTTCCCCTAAACCTTTCTCAATATTTTATATTCCTTTTATGATCCTCTTTTATAATCCTTGAATTTAAATTCTTTTGATCATGTTACCTTATACTCATTTCTTTCGGTATCTGGTGGATTTTCGGGAAAAATCAAAGTGTCCGGATTCGAATTCTAACGACCTTTACATACACTCATTTACTTTATGGAATACTAATACGATCTTAGAATTTCCATAAAAGTACTCCTATATAGTGTGGTCTGATAATTTTCCTTAATCAGTATCATCAGCAAAAGTTACTATTTATCCGTGTTTCAAAAATTCCAAAAATTGGGGTTATTACAGTCTCCCCTCCTTAAAAGGATTCTGTCCCGGAATCAGATAAAAAATAAATAGGGATACTTTCTTAGCATTGCACTTTCTAACTCTCAAGTCAATTTTCCCACATTGTGGTTCTATCATCAAACTCTGACTAGTTTGATAACCCTTCTCATAAGCACTTGTTCCTTTTCAATCTATAACCTTTCCCGGTTGCTCCATATAGGTTACGTCTGGTTGCATGTCTATGCGCTCATATGCCCCTATTTGTCTGGCATCCGGATTACACTTCCTTAACATTGATACGTGGAACACGTTATGAACTTGCTACAGGTTCGGGGGTAGGGCTAGCTCATATGCTAACTTCCCAATACGTCTTAATATCTCCAAGGGTCCAACAATTCGTGGGCTTAGCTTTCCTTTCTTTCCGAACCTCATCCATCCTTTCCAAGGGAATACCTATAACATCACTAGGTCCCCTGCTTCCTATTCTTTGTCCTTTTGTGTCAAATCAACATACTTCTTATTTCCATCTTGGGCTACTACCAGCCGTCCTCTGATTAGATCTATTATATCCCTGGTCCTTTGGACCACTGCTGGTCTGAGCATCTTGCGCTCTGCAACTTCATCCTAGCGTAAGGGAGATCGACATTGTGTTCCCTCAAGGATCTCATAAGGCGACATCTCGATACTAACATACGATCTATTTTTGTAAGAAAACTCAATCCGTGTTAAGTGATCATTCCAAATTCTTTCAAGTCTGTCACACAGACTCTCATCATAGCTTCTTGCGCTATAGGTTTTGCTTCTCAATACCCACTCTTTTCCAGTTCGTAATCGTTACTATCTTTCGTACCTAATATTATACTGTTACACTTTTGCTCGTTAGCGTTCTATAACCTTTTAATAATTGCGTCAACCTTAGTATCACGAACGCGTTAGATTCAGAATACCACCGCACTGATACTACTTCCTTTCTAACTGCTTCCATCTTCGAAAGCTTGATCCATCGTATAGAAGTAAAAGATTTTATTGAGAGATCACTATGATCATGAACACTTGTTACATCGCATAGTTAGTACAGAAGGTGGCCAGCCTTTAGTACTTGACAAGCAATTAAACAATAGATGGTATCCTACTAGGCTTCTATCACACAGATAGATAGTCATTCGGCAATACCTCCCCTTCTGGAAGGGTTGTTCTTCTCAGCTTATACAAAATGAAAAGGAGAGAAAAAACTGAATTAAAGAGAATTGTATATGAAAAAGTACTGCCACAATATCTGGCTTGGAATCTACCTCTGAACTATAGAGGTTTGTCATTGGAGAACAAGACATTTATATATATCAACATCAAGTATTATAGCATCGTATTTTGCATGCCTAAATATTTTGCTATTCCGTCCATCAATCTACGGACCCATGCTCTTGCTTGAGCTCATAAACAATCACCTTTGAAACTCCCTCGACATCGAAAATCGAATCTGGGATTTCATTCTAGACATCATCATTACTAGAATTTTATGCTTGCACCGCAACCTTCCTCGTATAGTAATACGACTCTCTATTGATAAGAAGGAATAAATATTCAATAGGTAGACAATCGACTTAATTAGTCTATCAATGATGACTTATATATATCACCACGACCCGATTAGCGGTACTCAATCTCAACATCCATTCCAATACAACTCTCACGCTTGTAATCGGCTCATTACTTGCAGAATCATTCCTGCATTACTATGGTCCACCACTGACCTACTGTAGTCATTCATTTTCTATGAAATCTTAATAGCTAACCATACGGAGTCCATACATGTCATATCGAATTCTTCTAAGGAGGCAACATAATCACCATTCCATGATTCATGAAGAACACTCCTGAACTTGGCGTACATATGACATGAAGCAGAAAAAATTACAGAAGAGTTTCAATAAAAGCAACAATAGCAGGTTAATACCATTATTAACCATATGTCTTTATTAGGAGACATGAAGCTCAAAGGTTCATTTAGTCCTTTCGTAACATGATCCTGGCTTATCTCAAGATATGACCTTATAAGATAGATAACCCGCTCACGGCGATTTCATAAATTAAATCTTTACCAAACTACTATCACGGTTGAGTATCGTACAATCATCAGAAGGAATGTCAATCTTTCAAACCATAATATAATCTTCTTGGCTTTAACCATTATCACTGTATTCCTCTGGCACGAGCGCCGATAATTGTCTTCTTACACTTAAAGTGTCGGCCACTTCTTTGGCCTTTCCTGATAGTAATATTTCCTTACAATCAATGTCATTTTAACCACCTTCACTAAATTTTTCTACCTCATTTCAAATCACTGCTTATGTGAAAATGCTTTTCTTAAGTCCTTGTGATAAAAAAAATCACCATTTTTCCATAAGTCACTGCCTTAGTCTTTAAATGTAAACATTATCATGGTTGACTCTCGATCGTACTTAGGACGTCTTTTATCTTGGGCCTTTCTTGCTTTAACAATTCTGACCTTCATTCGTTCAATCTATACTTCTTATGGTTTAACACGTGCCCACCTGGCATTATTATAATTACGCCATTTTTCCTTTATCAAATTTCTATTCTTGAGAACTTCGAATATTACCTTTCTCCTTATAAAACCTCTAAGGTTATCCTTAAATCGTTCCTCCTGTATTCCCTAGATACAGGCATATCAAAATATCATTTACTAATACTAGAACCATTGTTTATACACTTCTGAAAAATTTCTCCACTGATCCTTAAAGGTTGTTGTTACCTTAATCCTTTCTAATTCATACTGTCAAAACTTATACTGTCCCTATTAAGGGCGAAATGCCAACCTTTATGCATTCCCCTAGGTTTCATCTTAAGTTATCGAAGTTATATCCTTAATTCCACCTTTAAAAAGGTACTTGCATCCTTCCATGGATAAATCAAGTCATATATCTTTGATAGATTATCTTATTCAATCATTCCCACCTCGATAGTCTATACCAATTTCACAATAGCATCCTTATTCAAACTGAGGTCAACCCTTATGGCCTTCAAAAGATAACAATGGTTACCCGCTTTTCCTTCCTAATTTGGTAATGACAACATGGATGTTCTGGAAGATATTGGTCATGTTCAACGTGAACTTCTTCTTAATAATTCCTCATTTACTTTTGTTATTTATCTCAACAGTCATCTCAATGTTGGGATATCTTTCATACCTGGTGTCTCCCTTTCTGGGTATCATGCCCCCGGTCTTACACTTCACATTCTTGAAGGTCACTTCCTTCATTCAATTTTACTAATTTATTACTTTCTTGTCTCCTCAGTCTATCCGCGTCTCATTATTTATCCTTCAAACTATCTCAAGGTTTCCTCGACTCCTCCCAACTTACAGGGGATAAACTATATGTATCTCTTATGCCTTCAACCATCAACTTTAACTCATGGTGAATCACCCTCATCCTGACGATTACATACTTTTCTATTTCTATTGCTACGAGTCTTTAGGGTTTCCTCATACCCAACTCCCTTATCATTCCTCAAACTCTATTGTCTTTATTTTCCTTTCCACTTCAGTTTCTTTTTTTTATTTTATTTTCTATTACAATCATTTCATGAACCCACTACTCATTGACTTCAAACATCACGTCGTTCTGGGATTCTTGTCATCAGAACGAATCTTGACAACTTTTACAACTTAGCTTCATAATTCATCATACTCGTCCGCCTTTGTTCTGGCTCTAAAGCTTTTACACTATCTCCATAACCTTGGGAATTACTTTCCCGAAAAAAATTGACTGAACTTTAATCAGTTTATTCTAACCTCTGGCTCCGTGCCTTTCTTGGTCTTTCACCAGCGGGTGCCCTCTCTCTTAGAAGGGTAAGTGACAAAAACAGTCTTTTGTGATTCGTCCATCATTTAGAATCTCAAATGATTCCTATATTTCCTTTAGCCAGGCTCTCGCCTCTACTGGGTTCGCTTGTTCCTTGGAACTCTGAGAGCTTAGCGACTTAAAGGTCCTGAAAGAATTTCCCACCGCACTGTCTCCTCAGGGTGGTGGTTGGGGATAATAGTCTAAGTTCTCTTTAGACAGGTCCATGAATTACCGTATAGGAGTACCGTCTCAGGTCTCCTTTCTTTACTCAATTTTCTGTTTCCTTAGTATGAAATGTTTCATCCTTCTCCCATACTTGGGTTATCTTATACGTTAAAATCCTTGTTTTCCACTTCATTATGTTATGGGCTCCTTCTTTCTTAATAGAAACCTCCCTGACTATCACATTCGGGGTTTGCCCTAAATCTTATTCCTCGAGCTATGGATTTCATCTAAGATCCAGTCCTTAAGCTCTTAAACGTTTGGAACCCAAATTCTGTAGGAACACCTCGTTATTCCCTTATCATCTTTCTTGGTATTAATCTCTTCTCCAGTCATTGACTCTCTGCATTCATTCATCACTTTTTCTTGGCACAATATGATCTTTTTCGATAATTTGGGCTGTATTGCAATCTCAAACAGCGTTTCGGTACCGGCTCTGGTTACCTTCAATTCTATTTCCATTTTCTCAAAATCTCTTATCAAATCTCCCAAAGATATTTTCATCTTGAGTCTCTCCATTATACTAAGGGCATTAGCCACCATTTTGGCTTTCCCTGGATGATAAAGAATCTCATAATCGTAATCCTTGATTAGCTCTAACCACCTCCTCTGGCGCATGTTGAGCTCTTTCTGCGTGAAAATGCACTAGAGCACTTATGGCTTGTGTAAATCTCGCACTTCTCTCCATACAAGTAGTGCCTCCAATCTTTAGGGAAAAACTATTGCCACAAGCCCAAGCTCATGGGTGGGGATATCGAATTTTATATTCCCTTAATTGTCTTGACGCGTACGCGATTACCTTGTTGTGCTGTATAAGAAGCACCCTAATTCCTTATGCGAAGCGTCACTACAAATCACAAAATCTCCTTTTCCATCCGGAAACGCCAACATAGGAGCCGTCACCAACCTTTGCTTCAGTTTTTAAAAGTTGTTCTCGCATTTCTCTGTCCATTCGAACTTCTCAGTCTTATGAGTAAGCCGCGTTAAAGGGGCTACTATCTTTACGAACTTGAACGAACCTCCGGTAGTGACCGACCAATCCTACCTCTGGTAGTTTCCCTAACCATGGTTATCAATTCCTCAGTGGTCATTTATTCATTCTTGTCAGGATCCCCCACGGGATCCTCCTCAACAATAATCCATTCTAGGACAACATCCTCAACCGCTACATCCTCAATATGAACATCATCCGGTCCCTCGTTAGGACGCTATATCGGATCCATAATCTGATCTCCAATAAGTAATAAAACATCATCGCGTTGTTGCTCCTCAACCTCAGGGTTCGGAGTCCCGCTAGCATATACGATAACGAACTACGCTTCTATCATGATATTTATAAGGGTTCCCATAAGGGTTTTAACTGTCAGTACTACGTTAGATAGTTCGACTATGAACTTGGCAAGAGTTCTTATTATCTTAGTGAACTTATTATTTTAACGTCATATCATTTCTGAGGTTTATAACGCTTAGCTCTGATACCATTTTTGTAACACCCCCAAATCCGGGGTCGGGGATTCGGGTTGTCACGAGTTCCATTTCCTTTATCAATACTTAATCTTAATAGTCAACCAACTACTGAGTACGGTGACCCCACAATATACACACATACACCACAAGTTATAGTCTCAGAGATGAATATCAAAAATAACACAAGTCATTTTATTCCACAATTATAAACCGTTACACCTTAAAAGGGTTTCTGAATAAATTTACATTTCTTTGCCATTATTACAATTCATAAAGATACATAAGTATGGTACATCAAAAGTTGAAAGCCTAGCCTATTGGTAGTTCGTACCTCAGCTACAGCGACATCAACGCCTATAGAAAACTGCGGAACGTTTCCTATCCGCTCGCAAATTGGGAGCTTGGTCCTGTTCATCTTGTCTGTCTGTTGTTGTGTGATGAAAGAAGAAAGCAAGGGTGAGCAACAAGCCCACCGAAATAATATGTATAATAATTAACAATATATGAGCATTCTTATAGTACTCATGAAAGTCTTGGTCAAGAAGAAATGAACCAAGTTGATATCTTAACGCGACCAAGTCGCAAAATATTCAGTATATATATACCTATATACTTTTCACAATCTTTGAAATCCTCTGACATGTATAATATACACAGAGTTCCAGTTTATAAATATATAAAAATATCGTTGCAAGGTGATCTCATATATTTAACCTTGTCTCAACGTTTTTTCTGAAAATCTTTGACATGCACAAGATAATCATTTACTAGATATAAGTTTAAAAGATGAAGTTACAAGATACTCTAATATACTTATATCTTTTCCGAATACTACTTAAGCTACCACCGTTCAGTGTATAAATAGTTCATCCCATAGATTAAGCTACAAGACAAAACTTGTATAGAATCAATCTTTGAAATATCATCAAAATGAAATGAAGTTATGAGATACTTCATTTGATGAAAACATCATTTTGAAAACTCGACCCTGCCAACACTCAACAATCGCCCAGCCGTAGCCTTTCTATCGAAGTGCTTTGGGTAGTGTTGCAGAAATATCCAATTGGATGATGAACTCATTACGGGAGTTTGCCGCGCCGGGAAGACCACTCACGATGATCAGTCGCAGTAGTGCAACCCCACCATTTTCTACATGTAGAGGAGAACCTGTCGGATTTACTTGTCAACCGAACACTGGACTCCTAAGGAATGGACCGTCTTAACGGAACTTCCAGGCCATTTGGTCCAATATAATAAATCGACCACTTACGCCACTCCTAGTTCAGATTAAATCCATGACTCTGAAACGTAAAGCTTGTCCCCCCTTTCCCCAAGTAGAAACTTGTTGATACGGCTCCACCAAGAAGTCGTATCTAGTTGGAAAGGAAAACTCACCGATATTTCCCAGGCGATGCCTGTTAATGGATTAACTTGTTCCAAGAATATTACTTCCCGAGTGTTGGGTAAGTAATCAAAAACTCTTTTATCAAAACAACAATCTTGTTGCGAATATAAAATACACCACAGAGCCGGATCCCTCAGGTTTTGAGCGAGTATTTAAATCCCCTTCGAAAGGAAGATCTTAAATATAAAAAAATGAGTTTTGGGATCCGCCCTAACCTTTAAAAATCATTTTGAAGACTCAAAAATATTTTTAAGAATGTTTGGAGTAATGCTGATTTAGTAAAATAAATCAGTCCCGATATATTAGAAAATATCTGAATATTATTATTTAAATAATATTCCCATAAGGGTGATCCTTATAAAAATAATCGAGGTAGGAGTTTTAAAACTCATAATTGAAATGAATATTAAATAACCAAAGATATACTTATACGAAAGTAGGATCTTTATTTGAATAATCAAAAGTGAGTTTGATTATCGACACATTATTCTTTAATAAAATAAAGAATAATAATTAGTAAATAATCGGAGTCATAAGACCTCGAATGAATATTCAAATAATAATATTCATTAAATAAAATAAACGGAGTCATATGTCCTTGAATTAATATTCAAAATAATATTCATTAATAAAATAGACGGAGTCATAAGCCCTCGAATGAATATTCAAAATAATATTCATTAATAAAATAAAGTTATCGAATAAATCTTATTTGATTCATAGTTTTGAAAACTATATATATATATAAATATATATATATATAATATACTCGGGAACATCGACTCCCGGTTTTAGAAAATGTTCACCTTTGGGTCCCCTATACAAAGGGTATACGCAACTACTGCTTATCTCTAGCATAGGTATTATGCAACTTATAAGCAATTGAATCAACAATATATATCAAGATTACGAAACAGACATGCATATATACCATATCACATGCTCCAATATATCGCAAGATTTGCTAATTAACCACCATGCATCTATCACAAGATATTGCATATACATATGTATACATCACAACAACAGTATAACGGGTAGAAAACTTGCCTGAGTGTTCCCGGATAGACTTAAGCTTAGAGTGGGTCCGATAACCTATGAACAACAACATAAGTCAGAATTAAACCCCGGTCGCTTAAGAAACTAGACTTTAACCAATTGAACCCTAACGTTCGCTTATGGTCACTCCTACGCTTAACGAATCACATAAGTCGTTCGAGTACCCTCGGCTCCACCATTTTTAATAAATTAACCATTAAGAATTTTAAGGCGATTCTTTCGCGAGTAATCTACCAACTGCCTAATCCACTTTACATAATTGTTTCATACTCCAATTATTCATTAAAGGGCCTTAACCAAGGTCTCAAAGTAAAGTGAGGGGTAAAGATTCATTCGTGAAACGCCGTTACTTAAAACGGTCGTTTCTCCTAAACCGTAAATCAGATCTAAGCGAGCCACATACCAAAATGAAGCTTAAGACATGATCTAGCTAAACATGGCAAATTTAAAGATTGTTCAGTGAGTTATCTGGTCTGAGATTCATGTACAACAGTCTAAGGAAAACGGGCATTACGACGGCTATATTTACGAGTTTTCCAAGTTTCTCACTACACCAAAACCTCACCAAACAACCCACAATTATTAACACATCAACACCTCAACTACATAATACTATACCAGTCCTTATTCTCCAGATTCTTCATCTCAACCAACCACAATCAAGTTCTATTAACTATAACAAGATTCATTCACCAAATCACTCCAATTTCAAATCAAACTACTAATAATCAAAGATCATACTTCTCATTTTGAAAACCAACCATCAGACTCACTAATAGTGAAAGTAAAGGCTATGGTTTGAAGTTTATACCTTCCTTGGTAGGTGTTAAGTTGCTAGGAAGCCTTAGGGAGCCTCCTACAAGCTTGATCTTTCCAAAGAAATCAAGAACACAAAGTTAGGCTTTGAAATTTCTAAAAGTATGATTGAAAGAACTGTAAAAATGAGGGTTTTACCTTGCTTATTTGGACGATACTTGTGAACAAGAGTTGTAGGCCATCTCAATACCTTTCCAACGAGCTATAGAACACAACATTTGAGTGAGTATTGAAGGAGATATGACAATTTCAAATTGCTGGGTTTGTTTTGGCCGAGAGCTTCTCTTCATGGGAGAAAAGTCAAATTTTTAATTTTTGTGTTATGATATTTTGCTTGGTTGATTTCCTTTTTGGCTTGGCGAATTTTGATCTTTTACCATGGTAACTTTTGCATGGCCAAGAATCAACCAACAACGCACTTCTTTTTGTCATGCTTATGTCACCATGCTTGTGTCACCTTTTTAACACATGTCCTTTCCTTGTGGTTTGATGATGTCACAATCCTTGGCTTCTTGTACAAGCTTGTTTCTTGGTCGCTTATTTGTTTTACGGTTCGCTTAACTTTCGTTCTCGTTCGTCGTTTGAGGGATCATATCTGGGATCTTATTACTTGGGTTCCCCTAAACCTTTCTCAATATTTTATATTCCTTTTATGATCCTCTCTTATAATACTTGAATTCAAAATCCTGTTAATCATGTTACGTTATACTCATTTCTTTCGGTATTTGGTGGATTTTCGGAAAAAATCAAAGTGTCCGGATTCGAATTCCAACGACCTTTACATACACTCATTTACTTTATGGAATACTAATACGATCTTAGAATTTTCATAAAAGTACTCCTATATAGCGTGGTCTAATAATTTTCCTTAATCAGCATCATCAGCAAAAGTTACTATTTATTCGTGTTTCAAAAATTCCAAAAATTGGGGTTATTACATCTTCTCTTTTATAAACATGGACGCGTCCTCAAATTTTCTTCCTTCTTGTTTCAGCTGGAGGACGCGTCTTCTTCTCCTTTTCATCCTTTTAATGCTCTCAACAAGCGTATAGGGGTCTACTCTCTTCCTCCACTTTCTTTCGATCCCCAGCCATCTGACTTCCATAGGACTACTCCCTTTTCTTGAGACGGAAGCATGCGATTTTGAATCTCTCAAATCAAAATCCTCGATCATGGCAGACTTCAGTTCTGACTCTATGGATCATGTCCCTATAGACGTCGGGATGAAAAAAAGGAAAATTAAAGCGTAAAAGAACCCCAATTCTCAATACTAGGTCAGCCATCGAAGATTGGTCTGATGATGAGATTATCCCCACAACCAGCCAACGGCCCTCCCGCGGGATTGTTTCTGATGGGGACGCGTCTCCTGCTCAGGACGTGTCACCTTCTCAGGGCGCGTCCTCTCCCCATAGTGAAGGGGATTTTGAACAAAGGGCTCATGATCCCGATAAATATCCCATTTCTCCTCAAAAGTCTGACACTCCACTCAAACATTGGGAACCAGATGATGTAGAACTTGATTTTGACTGGACAGAGCTCGAGGACCTTCCTGAAACATAGAAGAATGTCTGGAGGAAAAGAGAAAACAAGTTGGCTGGTGTTGGCATGAACTCCACAGTCACAGAATTGGAGATCAGCTGGAATATGAAGTATTATGACATGGAGGGGATCTGGGCGCAACCTCTTCGCAAGATGAGGCCTCATCTCTTTACCATGGAGAACTTGAGGATTCCCAGGATGGTGCTCACCCCCAAACTCATTTCTCTAGGTGTGGGCGCGCCCTTACACCTATACATCAAGAGAATCCTAAAATGGTATGATGTAGCCCCTGTTCAACTCTCTCCCAATTCAAACAAACTGGCTTGGGCCTTATACATCATGTACCACAACCTGGAGTTGGGCGTGCCCTCCATGAAGGAGTTCAGTTATTTCTTCAGCATCAGAAAATCCATCCCCGGCTATCACTTCTTTGTCGTCAATAAATGGTTGAACAATAAAGGGTTTAATGAAGGCAAGGTCAACCACGAGAAGGATTGGAAGGAGCCTTTCTTCTACATCTATGACGTCAAGAGAGCCCGTGTGTGCTTCAACCTAAATCCAAGTAAGTATTAGATAAAGGGCGCGTCTAAATATTCAGAACGCGTCCTCTTTTCACCGAATTCTTTTTTTCCTTCCAATAACTCCCGTTTTTCCTCCTTAGATAAAAGAACACAGAGATAACTCACAGGAAATAGGAAAAAGAGAGCAGAAAAAGTACTGAAATACACTAAAAATCACTTCAATCTCAAGGTCATGATCAATGAGGAAAACTTGAAGAAAATTGGGGCTTTGTCTCCACGAGTAGGTTCTCTTTGCAAGTATCGAGAGTTCTATAATGAGAAACCTATCCTCACAGCTTCCGAGAAGGCTAGAGGGCTCAACACCACAGAACTAGTCCAAATGGACATCAGTAGACAAGTGGATTTAGAGCAAGATAAGAATTACTAGGCATAGGACGCGTCATGGGTTTAAGACGCATCATGGGCGCTTTATTAACATATATACATGCTCCACATGCCTTTACATGCATTTTACTTGACATTCTGCTCATGGCGTGTCTTGATATTAGGACGCATCCTCTTATCTTGGTGCATCCATGACTGACACTTCTTATCATGTTTATGTCACAGATATGACTTCTCTTCCCAAGGGGTTTGCCATTGGGGCCACTAAAAAGCTGAGAGCCAGGAAGCAAACTCCTGTTAAGCCGAATCCAAAAGTTAAAGATCCTTTGCCTGCTGTCACTCCCCCTCCACCAAAGATCATTGACACTACAGTGTTAGACATTCCTGCTAAGGAGGATGCGCCATCCAAGCGTCAAAAGATATTGCCAGATGATAAATCTTTCATCCTCAGATACCTGGGCGCGTCCTCATCTGGGACTTTCACTAAGCAGGAGGTAAGGGGTTGGACTTTGAGTTGACAGTGACAACACAGTCACATGCGTCGAGTATTTGTAAAAGGAATGTGGCAGCCTGTTTAGCAGGGGTTTGAGAACAAAGAAGCATTACCATTTCCATGCTATTATGAAGATATTCAAAGATGCTGGAATAAAGTAGTGAAGCAGTATGAAATTAGACTTGATAGGTTTTGTTTTATTATCTTGTCTTATTATCATGTAAACTTGGTGATATATAAACCAAGTGTAGCTAGTAGAACAAATCAACTAAGAAAACACATTTTTAGCAGAGAAACATTTATAAGTTGTATTCTGTAGAATTTCTCTGTAGTTTGTTTGTTCACTTGTAAAGCAGCTGTGAGCTATTCAAGCTTCACAGGGTTCTCTTGATATATATATATATATTTGGTGGATGCATTTAAATCCACCAGATTATTTTAAAGACCCGAGTTTTTACTACTTTATGTTTGATTTACTTAACTCTGTAATTCCACACTTTGCAAATCAAACAGTTAGATATAAATCAAGTTAGAACATTTTTCATAAATCTCAAAAAGAAGCCAAAATTACATTCAACCCCCCTTCTGTAATTCTTGTTGTATTGTTAGTGAATAACAATTGGTATCAGAGCAAGCTTTTGAAGTAAAAAGAGTTTAAAGATCATAACAAACAGCAAGATGAACAAGAAGGATGTTGGAGTGAAGATTCCATTTATGGACAAAGACAATTATCACCACTAGAAGGTGAAGATGCACCTACATCTTCTTTCTCAAGATGAGGCCTATATGGATTGCATAGAGAGAGGTCCTCATGTGCCAATGAGAGCTGCAACAGGAAATGAACCATCTGTTCCTAAGCCTAGGCATGAATGGTCAGATCCTGATATTGAGCAAGTCAGGAAAGACAAGAAGGCCATGAATATGTTATTCAATGGAGTTGATGGTGATATGTTTGATAACATCATTAACTACAAAACAGCCAAGGAAGATTGGGACACAATTCAGATTATTTGTGATGGTACTGAGCAAGTAAGGGAGTATAAGATGCAGCTGCTAATTCAGCAATATGAGCAATTTTATTGTGAAGATAGTGAGTGTCTCACTGACATTTTTAGTAGGTTTCAAAAACTACTAAACACTCTGAAGTTGCATGGAAGAGTCTATCAGACAAAAGACTCCAATCTCAAGTTCCTTAGATCTCTTCCAAAAGAATGGAAACCAATGACAGTCTCATTGAAAAACTCTCAAGATTATAAGAAGTTTACTTTGGAGAGACTGTATGGCATCCTGAAAACTTATAAGCTTGAAATAGAGTAAGATGAGAGGATGGAGAAAGGAAAGAAGAAATGAGGGTCCATAGCACTAGTTGCTGAGTTGGAGAAAGAGAAAGAGGTGAAGGTAGAAGCTGTTGAGTCTACTACAAAGGTCTGTGAAAACAAGGGCAAAGGGCTGATAGCTGAAAATGAAGATTCTTTGAGCCAAGATGATATGGATGATATTGATGAACATCTTGTATTCCTTTCCAGAAGATTTTCCAAGCTCAAGTTCAAGAAGAACTTTGGAGCAGCTAAGCCAAATAGAAATATGGTGGATAAATCAAAATTCAAATGTTTCAAATGTGTCGTGGCAGGGCATTTTTCCATTGAGTGTAGAAAGTCAGATTCCAGCAAGAAGAAGTTTGAACCAGTGGATTATAAACAGAAGTATTTTGAGTTTCTCAAACAAAAGGAAAGGGCTTTCATTATACAAGAAAATAGCTGGGCAGCAGATGGACTGGATGAGGATGAAGATGTCAGCTATGTCAATCTAGCTCTAATGGCCAAGTCTGATGAAACAGAAACAAGTTCTTCAAGTAATCAGGTAATCACCACTAACCTAGTACATTTATCTAAAGATGAGTGTAATGCTGCAATTAATGACATATCTACAGAATTATATCATTTACGTGTTACACTTAAGTCTCTCACTAAGGAAAATGCTAAAATCAAAGAAAACAATTTGTTTTTAAGTGAGAGGAATAATGTGCTAGAGTCTCAGTTTATTGAATTTGAGAAATTGAGAATAGAATGTAAGATTGCTAAGGAGGAATTAACTGAGTCCTTGAAAAAAGAAGGGATTTTGAAGAAGCAACTTGAACAAGAACAGGAGGTGATTAAGGCATGGAAATCATCTAGAGATGTTCATGCTCAAATCACCAAAGTTCAAGGTATTGAGTCCTTTTGTGATGTAGCCTGGAAAAAGAGTAAGGAGAAGCTGGAATCCAATTTGGTTGAAGGATTGCTAATAGATGTGGACTCGACGTATGATGAGAGTCATCCGTCGGATAATCAAAAGGATTATCCATCGAGTGACATAAATCCTCATTCGTCGGCTGTGTGCAAACCTGTGAGCAAAGCCAAACTTGCCAAGTTAAATGAAAAGTATGGATCAATTTCCAAAAACTTTATTCCAGGAGAATCAAGTCAAGTGAAGAAGGAGAAGAAAGTGAATGTTGGTCATCTGTCTATCAAGCAATTGAAAGACATATTAGAAAAGATTGAGGTTAAAACAAAAACTAAAAAGAAAAACAATAGAAATGGGAAAGTAGGGATTAAAAAACATAACAACTACACACCTGATAAATATGCTCCAAGAAAAATCCGTGTTAAGTGTGGTAGTCTTAATCATCTGTCTGTTAATTGCAAACTTGTTATGCCTACTCCTATATTTGTACCATCTTCTTTTCCCAACATGAATGCCATGCCTTCTATGCCTATGAATTCTATGTCTGCACAGAACATGAATGCACAATTTGCTAATATGCCATTGGCACCTAATCCTTATTATGCTGCATTTAGTATGCTTCAAATGCCATTTAGCATGCCTTACTGGAATAACATGTTTGCAAACAGCATGCCTTTTCCTGTTAATCAAAATGTGCATGATAATTTTATTTTAATGACTGGTTTCAAAGGTTCAACTCAGATGACTAAGGATGAATCTGATATCCCCAAGTCAAATGAGATCAAATCTAAGAAACAAAAGTAGAAAGTTAACAAGGAAGGACCCAAGAAAACTTGGGTACCAAAATCAACTTGATTTGGTTTTGATGTGTGCAGGAAAATAGAAAGAATATGGGGTACTTGGATTGTGGTTGTTCAAGACACATGACTGGAGATTCTACCCTACTCACAGAGTTCAAGGAGAAAGTTGGCCCAAGTATTACTTTTGGAGATGACATCAAGGGTTATACTGTGGGATATGGCTTGATTTCTAAAGACAATGTCATCATTGAGGAGGTTGCCTTAGTGGATGGTCTCAAGCATAATTTGTTGAGTATTATCCAGCTTTGTGATAAAGGCAATTTAGTAACCTTCAATTCAGAAGCCTGTGTTGTGACAAACAAAAGGAGCAACAAAGTGGTTCTCACTGGAGTGAGAAAATGAAATGTGTACCTAGCTGACTTCAACTCATCAAATGCAGAATATGTCACTTATCTTCTCAGTAAAGCAAGTCAAGATGAAAGTTGGTTGTGGCACAAGAAGTTGTCCCATCTAAACTTCAAGACCATGAATGAGCTTATCAAGAAAGAACTGGTTAGAGGCATTCCTCAAGTGGAGTTTTCTAAGGATGGACTATGTGATGCCTGCCAAAAAGGGAAGCAGATCAAAGCATCATTCAGAAAGAAGCTTGATTAAACAATTGAAGAACCTTTACAATTGCTACACATGGATCTATTTGGACCAGTCAATGTGTTATCCATCTCAACGAAAAGATTTTTCCTAGTAATTGTAGATGATTTCTCAAAGTTCTCTTGGACATATTTCCTAAAGTCTAAAGATGAGGCTAGTGAAATCATCATCAATCACATAAGGCAAGTCAACAATCATCTTGATTTCAAAGTTAGAAGAATCAGGAGTGACAATGGAACTGAGTTCAAGAATTCTGTTATGAGAGCATTTTGTGAAGAGAATGGGATTATGCATGAGTTTTCAGCAACAAGAACTCCTCAACAAAATGGAGTAGTGGAAAGAAAGAACAGATCACTTATTGAAGCTGCAAGGATAATGCTTGAAGAATCAAAGTTACCAACATACTTCTGGGCTGAAGTTGTAAATACTGCATGCTACACTCAGAATATTTCTTTGGTTAATCAAGAAAAGTGTATGATACCCTACCAATTATTCAAGAACAAGAAGCCAACTCTAAATTTTCTTCATGTCTTTGGCTGCAAATGTTATATCTTGAGAAATCAAACTGATCATCATGGGAAGTTTGATGCTAAAGCAGATGAAGGAATTTTTGTTGGATATGCTGTGGGAAAAGCATATAGAGTCTACAATCTAAGAACCAACATTGTTATGGAATCAATACATGTTGTGTTTGATGATAAAAAGATTGAAGGACTATAAGATGAAGATTCTCTTAAGAGCCTCAAATTTGATGATGTGGAGATGGTTAGTGATGAAAGTGATGATGAAAGTGATCAGGAAATAATGTCAAAGGATAATGCAGAAAAATCTACTACCAATGAAGCACAAAATTCAACATATGTCGAGTTGCAAAATGCTTCATCCGTCGGGAGATAATTTGCTTTATCCGTCGGGAGACAATCAACTTCATCTGTCAGAACTCAAAATGCACCATCCGTCGGTTCATCAAAAGAAACTGAATGTCAGAATAGATCACTCACAGAAAGTTTCCCTTTCTCAAATCAAATATCCATAAACTCAGGGGGAGTTTCTAACAATCAAAACTCAGTTACACATCAAGACAACAATGAGGCCTCTTCATCTAGAGCTAATCTACCTCAACAAAGAAAATGGACAAAAGATCACCCCTCTGAGCTCATCATTGGTGATGTATCTTCTAAAGTTCAAACAAGGGGAGCAACTCAAGAAGAATGTTTATATAGCAGCTTCCTATCTAAGGAAGAACCGAAGAAGGTAGAACAAGCTTTGTTGGATCCTGATTGGATTTTAGCTATGCAGGAGGAGCTAAACCAATTTGAAAGGAATAAAGTATGGAACCTGGTACCCAAGCCTAAAGGAAAGAATCCAATTGACACCAAATGGGTATTCAGAAACAAGATGGATAAAAATGGCATAGTATTCAGTAACAAACTAAATTGGTTGCTAAGGGTTATTGTCAATAAGAAGGAATAGATTTTGATGAAACTTTTGCTCCTATTACAAGACTTGAAGCCATCAGAATCTTCTTAGCCTATGCAGCCCATGCCAATTTCAAGGTCTATCAAATGGATGTCAAGAGTGCTTTTCTAAATAGAGATTTGGAGGAGGAAGTTTATGTCAGTAAACTCTTGGTTTTGAAGATCCAAATTTCCTAAATCATGTCTACTATCTTTTGAAAGCACTATATGGACTGAAGCAAGCACCTAGAGCCTGGTATGACACTTTATCAAAGTTTCTTTTGGAAAATCACTTCATAAGAGGTACTGTTGATAAAACTTTATTCTTTAGAAATGTTAATGTCTCTAGTATACTTGTTCAAATTTATGTAGATGATATTATATTTGGCTCTACAGATGAAAAACTTTGCAAAAAGTTTGCCAAATTGATGCAAAGTAAGTATGAAATGAGCATGATGGGATAACTAACTTACTTTCTTGGTTTACAAGTTAAGCAAGTTAGTAATGGAATATTCATTAGTCAAACTAAATATATTCATGATCTTTTAAAGAAGTTTGATCTAATGGATTGCACATCTGCAAAAACTCTCATGGCCACTACAACTAAGCTTGAATTAAACACTACTGAAAAGTCTGTGGATATTTCAAGTTATAGGGGCATGGTTGGTTCACTTCTGTAATTAACATCTAGTAGGCCAGATATAATATTTGCTACTTGTCTTTGTGCTAGATTTTAGGCTGGTCCTAGAGAATCTCATTTAGTAGCTATTAAGAGAATTTTTAGATATCTCAAGGGAACACCAAAACTTGGCATTTGGTACCCTAGAGATTCTGGTTTTGATCTAACTGGTTACTCAGATGCAGACTATGAAGCTGAATATATTGCTGCTGGTAGTTGCTGTGCACAGATTTTGTGGATGAAAAATTAATTGTTGGATTATGGTCTACAAGTGGATAAGATTCCTATTTTTTGTGATAACACAAGTGCAATTGCCATCACTGAAAATCCAGTGCAGCATTCAAGAACAAAGCACATAGACATCAAGTACCACTTCATAAGAGAACATGTGATGAATGGTACTGTAGAACTGTATTTTGTTCCAAGTGAAAAGCAGCTTGCAGATATATTTACCAAACCACTTCATGAATCCATCTTTTCAAGGTTGGTAAGTGAATTAGGTTTGCTTAATTTCTCTTGAATTATTTCAGATATTTTTGCAAGTGATTATGTAGCCAGAAATTTAATTGATTTTTCTGTTTTGGATGAAATTTTGGCCAAGTCAAAATTTACATCCCAACGGATGATCATTATCCATCGAGTTTGATCATCCATCAGAATACTATTTGTCAATAAAAATCAATTATTTTTCTGGAATATTTTATAACTCGACGGATAAATGATTTATCCTCATCCGTCGAATTATCTCAATCCTAGCCGTTAATTCCCTGAACATTATCCATCGAGTATACTTACAGCTTGTAAGCATGATACGACGGATAACAGACAGAATTTTTACAGTTTATTTATTTTTAAACGGCTATTTTGGGCAATTTTTATTGGTTACTTTATTTTACTTTATTATTTTTGTCAGTTTAATTCTGAGATAGTATAAAAGCAAATTCACTTTTATTCATTTCTTTTATCATTCTCAAGTTTCAATTGCTATAATTTCTTTCTTCTCAAAAGCAAACTCTCTCTCTGCAAATTCCAAATCTCTAACAATGGCACCTGTAGTGAAAATTATGTCTCAAACCGGTTATATCAATGAGAAAAACAACTTCTCAGCTTTGGTGAACAAGGAGATTCAACAGTCTGGAAACTATCACACAATGATGGATTTTGTGAAGAACTGCAAACTCAACTATGCCATGCTGGAATCACCCACCATTTACTGTGAGGTTGTTGAAGAGATATGGACAATTACATGTTAGATATATTTATGATGTCATATCTAATAATGATTTGTGTTTAGTTTTCAGATCTTAACTAACAGGACAAATCATGACTTAACTGGAAATCAGTACTTATACTGAAGTCAGAACTTAAGATATCAGAACTTAAGTTATCAGAAATTATGATATCAGAAGATATTTATCAGGAGAGAATATCAGGACTTAAGAAGACATTCAGATGAGGAAGACGACTGATTGAAGGAAAGAAGATTAAGGCAAATACAAGAAGAAATATGCATGGAGAAGAATTCTATGAAGAATAGAATACTGGGAAGAAAAGATAACTAGTTGATATATTTTAGGATGCAGCCTTATGTTCGATATCATAATCGAACATAATCGAGAATATTATTCATTGTAACCCTAGCAGCTCTCGTGATATTTATTCATCACTGAGAGAGAACGGTTCTATTGTAATATTATTTCATTAATAAGATTATTCTGTGTTTCATACTTGTGTTCTTAATTCAATTTGATTGTACTAGACACTGTATTCAACCCCCTTCTACAGTGTGTGTGACCTAACAAGTGGTATCAGAGCAGTCTGTTAACACATATACAGTAATGATCCAAAACAATCATGTCTGAAGAAGAGAAAACTCCAACCAAGCCCACCAAAACTGAAAAAAGTCCAAAGACTCAAATCCATAATCGATATGAGACTATTAGGGTTCCCATACTGAAACCTTCCGAGTATCCCATATGGAAAGTGAGGATGACTATATTTCTGGAAGCTACAGATCCAGAATACCTTGACATAATTAATGAAGGTCCACATAAGTCAACCAAGTTCTCTGTTGAAGTTGCAGATCAGCCATCACAGACTGTACCAAAGGAGAAAAGTGAATATACAGCTGAAGATATCTCATCTATTGCCAAGGATGCAAAGGTAAGGCATTTGTTACTAGTGACATTGATAATGTCATGTTAAATAGGGTAATTAACTGCAAGACTGCAAAGGAGATATGGGATGCCTTGGAGACAAGATGTTAGGGAACTGATTCAATTAAGAAGAACATGAGGACTATACTCACTCAAGAGTATGAGCACTTTGACTCAAAACCTGATGAGTCATTAACTGGTTTATATGACAGATTTATCAAACTCTTGAATGATCTGTCACTGGGGGATAAGGAATATGATCTTGAAGATACTAATCTTAAATTCCTTTTAGCTCTTCCTGAAAGTTGGGATTTGAAGGCAACTACTATAAGAGACAACTATGCTCTTGATGAAACTACTCTTGATGAAATTTATGGTATGCTCAAAACTCATGAACTTGAGATGGATCAAAGAAGCAAGAGGCATGGGAGAAATTCAAGAACAGTTGCTCTTAAGGCTGAGGAGGAATCCCCCAAAGTGTTTGTCTCAAAGAAAGGCAAAGGAAAGGCTCTAATCATAAAGTCTGATACCGAGTCATCAAGTCCTGATAGTGATGAGGATTCAGAAACTGAAAGTCTATCTGAGATGGATGCTGATGAAGAGATGATGAAATTGTGTGCTCTTATGGTGAAGGGTATCACAAAGATAGCCTACAGGAAATTCAGAAGGGGAAAGAAGTTTTCCAGGAAAAGTGGAAGTTCTGATAAGAAGGGATTCAGAAAATCTGAAGGCAAAGCTGGAAAGTTTGACAGAGGAGATTACTCAAATGTTAAATGCTATAATTATGGTGAGAAAGGCCACATATCTCCTAATTGCAAGAAAGGAAAAGGTGGCAAAGGCAAGGCACTTGTCCCAAAGAAGAAAAGCTTGACAGACACTTCAGATTCTGAGAATGAGGTGAACTATGCCTTGATGGCAAATGTTGATAGCAGTTCTGAAGCTGCTGAGTTAAAGGTACCTCAAACAACTTATGCTTTTCATACTGATGATATTACTGAGTTAAGATCTTATCTTAAAACCATATTCATTAGCTATAGAGATTAGACTTTAATATGTGATATGTTAACTTTTGAAAATCTGGCTTTTAAGAAAAGGAATGACTATTTAGAAAAAGAGTTAGTTATATTCCATCAAACTCAGAAAGAAAGAGATGATGCTTTTTATGTTAGAGATGAAGTGTTAAAATTGAATCAATCTCTAAAAATTGAGTTAGAAAAGGAAAGAGAGATTATAAGGACTTGGACTAACTCTGGCAGAACAACTCAGAATTTATTAAGTAGTGGAAACTGGAAAGAGGGCTTAGGTTATGGAGATGATAAAAGTGAAACAGGAACTGATCAAATTAAGCCAATTATTGTTAAACAGACTACTAGGCCAAAGTTAAATCATGTTAAGTTTGTAGCTAAATTCTGTAAAGTCTGATTCTGAAAAGATGAAAGATACTGAGACAGAAGTAAAGGAAGAGTCAACTTCTAAAAAATTGAAACAGGATAAGACAATTGAAGTTAACATAGGCTTAATGACAAAGAAGCAGCTTAAGTACAAGCTGGAAAAGATTAAGGATATAAACAAGGTAAAGCCACCTAGGAAAAATAGGAATGGAAAGGAAGGTGTGAATAAAAGCAATAATTATATGCCTGTTCCTAATGCTCCTAGAAAGAAATGCTACAACTGTGGAAATTCTAACCATCTGGCTTCTTTTTGCAGGAAGAATAAGAATATAAACTTCTTACCTTCTAAGTCAGGAGTTAAGAGTCAGTCTGTTAGGTTTAAGCCACAAAATCCTTGTTTTCATTGTGGTAGTTTATGGCATTCCATTTATAGTTGTAAGGAATATCATAGTTTGTACTATGATTATTATCAAATAAAACCTTCTTTAAAGAAAGTTAGCATTATTCCTTCTAGTGTAAGTTCTGATGCAAAGTCTGATACTGTAAATTCTGATAAGAAAAATGTTAACATAAACTCTGATGTTAAATCCGCTGCAAATGTTAACAAACTTAATAAGGCCAAAGGATCCAAGTAAGTCTGGGTCCTTAAAACTAATCATTAGTGGTCTTTGTGATTGCAGGGCAACAGGAAAAACATCCTAGTTCTGGACAGTGGATGTTCAGGACATATGACTGGAAATAAAGCCCTGCTATCAGACTTTGTGGAGAAAGCTGGCCCAGGAGTTTCTTATGGAGATGGCAACATGGAAAAAACTCTGGGATATGGCAATATCAATCTTGGGAATGTCATCAATGAAAAAGTAGCTATAGTCTCAGGACTTAAACACAATCTGCTGAGTGTTAGTCAAATCTGTGAGAGAGGTTATCATGTGAATTTTTTTGAAAAACACTATGAAGTTATAAGCAAATCTACAGGAAAAGTTGTTCTAAAAGGATACATGCATGGTAACGTTTATGAAGCCAAGCTTTCAACAAGTTCTGATGGTTCGGCAATCCGTCTGTTAAGTAGAGCATCAATTGAAGAAAGCTGGGATTGGCACAAGAAACTCTCTCATTTTAATTTCAACAATATAAATGAACTAGTCAAGAAAGATCTTGTGAGAGGACTGCCAAAATCAATATTTGCTCCTGATGGCCTTTGTGATTCATGTCATAAGGCTAAACAAAGAAAATCTTCATTTAAGAGCAAGACTGAATCTTCAATTCTTGAGCCCTATCACCTACTACATGTTGATCTATTTGGTCCAATGAATGTCATATCTATTGCAAAGAAGAAATATGATATGGTCATAGTAGATGAGTTTACCAGATACACATGGGTGTATTTCTTGCACACAAAAAGTGAAACTGCATCTAACTTGATTGATCATGTCAAACAACTGGATAAGTTGGTCAAAGACTCTGTGAAAATTATAAGAAGTGATAATGGCACTGAGTTCAAGAATATGATTATGGAAGAGTTCTGCAAAGACCATGGAATAAAGCAGGAATTCTCTGCTCTTGGAACTCCACAGCAAAATGGAGTTGTTGAAAGAAAGAATAGAACTCTTATAGAAGCTGCACAAACTATGCATGATGAAGCAAAGTTACCAACCTACTTTTGGGATGAATGCAACACTTATTAACAAGCATGGAAAGATACCATATGAGATGGTGAAGAAAAAGAAGCCAAATCTGAAGTACTTTCATGTATTTGGATGCAAATGTTTTGTTCTTAAGACTCATCCTGAACAACTATCCAAATTTGATCTAAAAGCTGATGAAGGAATCTTTGTTGGATATCCACTTTCCGCAAAAGCCTTCAGAGTCTACAATTTAAGAACAAGGGTTGTCATGGAATCTATCAATGTCTCTTTTGATGATACGAAGATTACTGGACTTAAATAAAAGCTGATGAAGGAATCTTTGTTGGATATCCACTTTCCACAAAAGCCTTCAGAGTCTACAATTTAAGAACAAGGGTTGTAATGGAATCTATCAATGTCTCTTTTGATGATACGAAGATTACTGGACTTAAAGATTTCAATGATCATGATCAGCTGAGATTTGAGAATGAAGTTTTAAATTCTGATTCTGTAAAATCTGATAGTCTAAATCCTGATATTGCAAACTCTGATGGGTTAAACTCTGATGTTATTGAAACTGTGGTGACTACGCCAAAGAAAAATGTACCTGTGAAGGGGGAGCATATTGAAGATCCAACCACATCTCAAAAAGCATCAGAACCTAGAACAGGCTCTTCAAGTTCTGATTCATCAAGTTCTGATGAGCCAAGTTTTGATAATTCTGGAAACTCAAATTCGGAAGGATCCAACTCATAGAGCATGATTTCAGGGGGAGCATCAGAAAAAGTTGATGGAGACAGCATGGATCATGGGGGAGCATCTAGTTCTAGAGATAATCTTCCATCTACAAGGAAGTGGACTAAAGCATATACAACTGACTGGATTATTGGAGATCCTGAAGCAGGTATTAGAACTAGAACAGCAACATCAAATGAATGTCTCTATCATTCTTTTCTTTCTCAGGATGAACCAAAGAAAGTGGAATAAGCTCTTCAAGATGCTGATTGGGTGCAAGCAATGCAGGAAGAGTTAAATGAATTTGAAAGAAATAAAGTCTGGACCCTAGTGCCAAGACAAAAGAACAAATCAGTTGTTGGTACAAAATGGGTGTTTAGAAACAAAACTGATAGTGATGGCATAATTACAAGAAATAAAGCAAGGCTGGTTGCAAAAGGATATTCTCAACAAGAGGGAATTGATTATGATGAAACATTTGCACCAGTTGCTAGATTGGAAGCCATAAGGATATTTTTGGCTTATGCTGCTCACAAAAAGTTTACAGTCTTTCAAATGGATGTAAAAAGTGCTTTTCTTAATGGAGAATTGTAAGAAGAAGTATATGTTGAACAACCTCCAGGTTTTGTAGATTCAAAATTTCCTCATCATGTCTACAGACTTGATAAAGTACTTTATGGCCTTAAGCAAGCTCCAAGAGCATGGTATGAGTAGCTCAGTTTCTTCTGGAAAGTGGATTTAACAGAGGGACTATTGATAAAACTCTATTTTATCTCAACCATGGAAAGTACTTACTTTTGGTACAGATATATATTGATGATATCATTTTTGGTTCTACAAATGACAGACTTTGTAAAAGGTTTGCCAAGCTAATGCAGTCAAGATATCAAATGAGTATGATGGGAGAACTTAGCTATTTTCTGGGCCTTCAAGTCAAGCAGAATGAAGAAGGAACTTTTATTTGTCAATCTAAGTACACTAGAAATTTGTTAAAGAAATTTGGAATGCAAGACTATTCTGGTGCATCCACTCCTATGGCCACTGTAACAAAATTGGATAAGGAAACTGGTACATCAGTAGATATTACTGATTATAGAGGTATGATAGGCTCATTACTCTATCTAACTGCAAGTAGACCTGATATCATGTATGCTACCTGTCTTTGTGCAAGATTTTAAGCAGATCCAAGAGAACCTCACTTAACAACTGTGAAAAGAATTTTCAATTACCTTAAGAGTACAGCTGATCTGGGATTATGGTATCCTAGGGAATCAGACTTTAAGCTAATAGGTTACTCAGATGCAGATTTTGCAGGGTGCAAATTTGACAGGAAAAGCACAAGTGGAAGCTGCCAATTTCTTGGAGGCAGATTGGTTTCTTGGTTTAGCAAGAAACAAAATTCAATTTCCACATCAACTGCAGAGGCAGAGTACATTACTGCAGGAAGCTGTTGTGCACAGATTCTTTGGATGAAGAATCAGTTACTGGATTATGGGTTAGAATTTTCTCAAATTCCTATTTACTGTGATAATCAAAGTGCTATTGCTATGACAGGTAATCCAGTTCAACACTCAATGACAAAGCACATCAGCATTAGGTACCACTTTATAAGGGAACATGTGATAGAAGGTACAGTGGAATTGCATTTTGTTCCAACAGATCAACAACTAGTAGATATCTTCACAAAACCACTATGTGAAGCTACTTTTACAAGATTGGTAAATGAACTTTGAATGATTTCAGGTTATTTCTCTAAATCTGTTTAGTTTATGTTCTGATACATCAGACTTTATGATCAGTATTTACAGATATTACTCTCTTTATGTAATTTGTGCTTAAATTGAAATTTACCTAAGTGATGATTGTTATTTGATGTGAATTTCTAAACTCTGATAGTGATATGAATGTTTCTGTAACTATTCAATCCAATGAGGATAACTATGCTAGATACTGACCTAGTAGTCTTTAATATACTAAAGATCCCATGTTTGAAGTAATTGTTTATGTGGAAATCTTTTGACACAAGCAAATTCTGATATTGAGCTCGGTTAGGTTTACTTTGTGTATCTTATTACTAAGTCAAAAACTAGAATGGTGCTTCTTATCTGTTAAGTTCTTATGTTTGTAAATCTTATGGGTGTACTAAGCGCTGATAAGCCTCACTTATCAAAAGAAAAAGAAAAGAAATAAATATCAGGTACTCCTTTGAGATCTAGAGAAAAATGTATGTGGAAGGGAAGACCCAAGTGCATTGCTGGTATTAAGTAATATGCATTAGAAAAGCAAAATAAAATTTTCATGGTGACTTTTCACATTCTCTGATTACTGGAGAAATACTCTGATAATAGCATAAATTCTGATAAGCAGTCGTGACTCACTTACATTGAGAAGACACTGTAAAAAGGAATTTCAAAAGATGCATAAAATGAGCACAAAACAGTTGAGGTGGACTCATGCATGAACTCATTCTATAGTAGACTTCAGACTAATAACAGATTTTAAGCAAAGTTCTTGGTTATGCCTTATTTCTAAGATGTACTAAAGTGAATCAGACTTTACTCTTTGTCTGATATTTAGCTTAAAGCACACACTTACACTCCATATGAATGATGAAAATTACTGTGGTGATCAATGTTATTTTAAATGAACAGTTTAAGTGTCAGTTGCATAAATTCTAAGGACAAGTTCTGATGGAAGTTCTGATGATTAAGTTCTGAGGAAACCATATCAGTATTTGTGTGAAGAATTACAGAAATAAACATTCACTTTTTGGGTCAAGAAGCCATATTCTGATGACTTTTAAATTCTGATAATAATCAAGTTCTGATGCTTACGTGGCAGTATTTATTTACTTGATTTACTTTTAAGTCAATACTTGAACGGTTATATTTTATCAGAATATTGGATTACGTGAGATAAAGCAGACATAATTATTTATTTCGTGGGAACGATTTTTTTTTGGGAAAAACTGAATGTGCATAGTAATCATTACTTATTTCCCGTGCCCATTAACTTTTGTTTTAACTGCTGCATGCCTGACAGGTGTAACGTCTGTTCCACTTCTCCACAACTGTTGTCACGTGGGGTGTCCAAGTAAAAGAGATAAAAGATTTTCAAATCTTTTATTTACATTTCTATTCTATTCACTCTCTCTCTTTTTCTTATTCTCTCATATTTTCTAACGGTTTACTATACAGACATTTTATCAAACACTTTTCAGGCATTCTAAATTCTCACTTGTTTTCAATGGCACCCAAGGATATAATCTTTGATGGAGCAAAGTTCATCCCCAACAACTATGTTGCCATTCTCACTAAGAGTGAAGCTCCTTCGGAATTTCATTTTATCCAGGATTTCTTATCTCATAGTGAAATTGGGTTTGCATTGACACAGCCAACCAGTATATCTCGAACTCAAGTTCTGACATTCTGGCATATTGGACATTATGATGATGGTGGTAAGCATGGGACTCCAAACATCGTATTTACAGCAAATGAGGTTGAGTATGTTATTACTCCAGGAGCTGTTCGTAAAGCTCTACACCAACCTGAATCCTGTCAATTCAGTTCTGCTGTGGAGGAGCCCTTGCTACAACAAATGATGGCTAATCTTGGGTATCAACGGAGTTTGGCTAAGTTGGGTCAACTCAAACGCCCATATATTCGAAAGCAATGGAGCTTCTTCTTCGATTGCATTACGAAGACGTTTGCCAACAAATGCTCAAATTTTGATGCCATTCCTATTCTGACATAACAAATTGGGTATACACTCCTAAATCAGTCTCATTTTGATTATGCAAAGACTGTGTTATGTTTTATAGGAGATAGAATGAAAGAGGACAGGAATGTAGTTTACTTTGCTAGATTATGTCAGTTAATTTACAATTACTGTACAGAAGATGAACCAAAACTAGCAGGTGAACTCATAGAACCTTTTAGGTTAGCAAAGAGGGCTTTTACTGATCTTTTCACTGCTGACAACAAGAAGGGAGTTTTGAGACCTTTACAAATCCCTTTATCAGTAAAGCAAGCTCTGGTAAATGTTGATGCTACTACCTATTCATTTCTATATCCTGCTGTCCAAACCACCAACACACAACAGCCACCAGAACCAACCATCACTCAACCACAACAACCACAAATATCAGCACATACCACTCAACCATCAGCACCTACAGTGAAGCCTTCTTTTTATAGAACAAATAGTACAAAGACTGTACCTCGGACACAACAGAAAAGAAGGAAGATAATATTAAGAGATGAGTCTGATGATGAGGAGGTACAGGTTCAACCATCAGAAGCTGTTGTTAAAGTAGCTGAGAAGGTCTCTTCTCAAAAAGTTCAAGAAACTGGGAGTTCTAGGCCCCTCAAAGGGCTTAGAAAGATAAATTTTGATGACAAAGCTCCCAAAGTCTCTCCACCCTTGAAGAGATGGAAGAAACAAAGAGCTAACAGGGACACAGTTGAGTCAGATTCAGAGGATGTGGAAGCAGCAGCTAAGGAAGGGGATCAGGAATCTCTGATCCTAAAGGAGCCAATTGAGATTGAATCCCTTCCATCTACATAACCAGAATTTTTTGAAGCCACTGAATCTACACCACCACTGCCACCAATTCAAGCTGAAGACAATGCTCAAGACAGAGTGCCTACACCTCCTGTGTCACCTATCATTGAACAAGTACATGCTGAAGACCCAGGTACAAGTTGAAAGGAATATGTCCTAAGTCCAATTATGTATTAGGATTTAGGAATAACTTTTATGTAATCTGTTTTGATTTCATTGATATTAATAAAGACTTGTTTTGTTTTTATTACGGGCTTTATCTATTTAAGTGTTTAAATAAGATATACCATAGTTTAGAGTAAAGCTTTTTATGGATTATGATGAGATCATAATAGTGAGACCTAAAAAGATGATAACTCTAAACTTAAATAGTTCCTGGTCATAGGATTACTAACTGGTAATTAATAATCCGTAAAGATCGGTACATACTATGCTTGCTTCATTATGAAGGATGTCTGTTCTCATAGACATTTGTGTGGTGACACTATAGCTAGTATGTAGGTGCTTATTATGGAATAAGTTCACTGAACATGACTCGCACAGCTGAACAACTGATGGAGTTCACTCACGTGTCAGCAGTTGTTCACATAGTGATAGTTGTACAAGTATCCTTAGACTTGAGGTCATCATAGTCATCTTGTGTACACTGAACTATGCTTTGGTTTAGTTCTTAGTCTCCAGGGACAATTATTAGGGCTCTTCTGGGTATAGGAATTTGTACACGAAGATAGTGTATGATCAATAAAGGATCTACCCCTTCCAGTGAAGGAAGCGAATGTTCAAGGCTGATCCACTTATGCTAGTTCAGGAATCTCTGGCCAGAGTAAATAAAATTAGAAAGGAGTTTCTAATTTGCATAGAACTACGCATAGTAAATGGTAAGCAAGTGATTGAATTAGATAGGCTTGACACGAGATCCATGCCTTGTATTTAATCGGGACATTGTAGGGTAGAAGGAGTTTATTGTACGGTAACTATTCACTGAATAGGTTCTTGGTATTCTAAGCAGTGAATTCGTATTATCCGGATAGTCGCGATATGCTGAGAAGTATCCCTCACGATGTAGAATAAATGTGATTAATTAATTAATCATATTTAATAAATTAGAGAATTTATATAAATAATGATAAATAGTTTTATTATTATTTATTTCTACTACCGGCTTAATATTGAACCTACAGGGTCACACCATAAAAAAAGAATGATTTAATGGTAGAGGAATTAATTAATAATGGCTAATAATTATTTATTTATGAAATAAATAATTAATTGGCAAATTTAATAATTGATTAAATGAGATTTAATTGATTATAAATTAATTAAGAAAAGTTCTTAATATTATTAATTAAAGGATTTAATTTTTGGAAATTAAATCAAGAGAGAGAATTATTTCTAAAGTGTTTAGAAAAAGGATTAATGATTAAAAGGTGTTTTAATTATTAATGAGAATAATAAATGGGATAATAATAATAATATTTATGGGAAAATTTCAGCTGAAAATTTGGCCTATAAATACACTATTATAGACCCTAATTTTATTCGAACCAACCCGAAAATCCAAAAAGTTTGGAAAACCCAATTCTCTCCACCTCCTTCCTCCTCCTTAACATCGTTTTCTTGGTGGATACCGGTGGAGTGCTTCACACTTGAGGAGCAACTGCTAAGGATCTCTGATCGTTGTCTCCGAATTATTTTAAAAGGTTAGATTCGATCCCTCGAATTTTTATTCATGATCTATATGCTTTTAATTTGGATTTTGTATGTGTAAAAGTGTTTTGTCATGTCCCCGCTGCGTTTAAAATTCAACAATGGTATCAGAGCATAGGTTGTATGCATATAGATCTGTGATAAAAATTTCAGAATTTTATATGCTTGTATGAATTAATTATGATTTTTATAAGTTATATCATTGATTAATTTTGTCTGATGAGAAATCGTTTCTCAGAATAATTTTAAATGTTAATCTGGGTTCTACAAGTGTTGTAGATCGTCTGGGTATTTTTTTCATAATTTTAGGATGTATAGATTTTTTATTATGAATTTTTGAAATTCTTGTAATTAAAATTCATAATTAAATAAACATATATATATATATTATTTGTTAGTATGTATATATATATAGATCTGTACTGTTGTCTGCTGCTGTCTTGTCTGTCTGGAATGTACGGCTGTCAGGTCAGGCACGGCGTTCGAGGAGGTAAGTTGTCGATGGCTGCAAATAAAAAAATATATATATAGGGGTGTAACGCATTCCGGGAATGCGTTACACACTTGTGGCGCATTCACGGAATGCGTTACACCCTTGTAACGCATCACCGGAATGCGTTACAGGACTAGTAACGCGTTCCTGTAATGCGTTACAGCCCGTCTGTTGATTTTAAAATTGATTTTCTGGGAGTTTCGTAACTCCGTTTTAGGCGTGCAATATACCGTTGGATTCGTTTTTACGAGACGGATCTAATGGAGTGATCAATTTTAGTTTATATAAAATTTTTGAACTGTTTATATTTCCATGAAGTGTTTTAAAGATGTTTTTGACTATTTTAATTGCTTTTAAATGCTTCATGTGATACATAGAGATGTATAATGCTTAGACTAATGTGCTAGATGATGTAACATGCCTACCTTGATGTTTATTCATGTTTATATATGTGATATATGCTTAGTTTATCATGCGATGATAGATTTAGGTGAACTTGAATGAACATAAGGCGTTTGTTAGACAACCTAGTATAGTGAAATTGTTTCATAACCTTAATAACAATATTATAAATACAATCATGAGATTCTTGTGTTTATGAAACACGTAATTGAATATGAATTTTCGATATGAGAGAAAAGATGATTATGTCAACAACATATTTCTATCTGTAAGAAAGGGTTATTAAGTGACGCCTCTTGACAATGCTCCACCCGATCTGGGAATCATCTGATTATTGATTATTGATTTGAAATATTTAATTTAAAAGGAAGAATCTCTTTATAATATGATTATGATTGTAACATAATATAATCCCTCTAAAATTAAATAATATCAAGTAGTAATTGGCCAATGACACAACGGGCTTGTGTCGGTCATAGCCTTCCAACATGATAGAAAGTAGTTCTTATTTTTGAATCATTGTCGGTTCGTGCTACAGCCGAGGGCTTTGATTTCGAAATAAGAAATACTTGTCTATTACATAGAGATGTGTACATTGAATAAGAATCTAAAGGTCGGTACGTGCTACAGCCGTGGGCCTTTGGGGACTGATTCAACTGTACGGAATGTTGGGTTAGACTTGACTTAGAATATTGAGTTTGTCGTGCTACAGCCGAGACTCAATTATTCAAGAGGCTAAAGTTTGATTAGGGAATAACATGAGATGTAATTGACAAGAGTTGTCTGCCTATTGAACATTACATGGCGGTTCGTGCTACAGCCGGGGTCGTGTAATGGAATGTAGGATCCCTATTCCCACTAGCATTATGAATGCTTAATTTTTCACATAGGGGGTTGAATAAATTAGGAAAACTAGTAGGAGCTACTTATGAATAAAGACCCCGATTCATATAGTGTTTTGAAATGAAATCGAATATTTGCTAAGTGTTGTTATGTGTTTATCATTTACAGATTTACTTTGTACGTTATGTCTTCTGCACTATCACTCAGGAGCATACTAGATGCTCACAAATTGACTGGTCCTAATTATGCTGACTGGCTTCGAAACTTGAGAATTGTTCTCAGGATTGAGAAGCTGGAATACGTGATTGACTCACCTAAGCCTACTGAACCTGCTAGTGATGCACATAATGATGAACATGTTGTGTATCGTAAGTGGATAGATGATGCAAATGTTGCTCAATGCATCATGCTAGCTTCCATGAACATTGAGCTACAGAAGCAACATGAGCATATGGATGCTCACACTATCCTCATGCATCTACAAGAGTTGTATGATGTGGCGGGGAGGACAGCTCGATATGAGATATCGAAGGAGTTGTTCGGTTGTAGGATGTCTGAGGGATCATCTGTGAATGACCATGTACTTAAGATGATCAATTTGATTGAACGTCTTGGACAACTTGGTTTTGCCATGGATGGGGAGCTGAGCCAAGACTTGGTCTTGCAATCGCTTCCAAGTTCGTTCTCATAGTTTGTTGTGAACTTTCACATGAATAAGTTGGATGTCAGCCTGCCTGAACTCCACAACATGTTGAAGACTGCGGAATCGAATTTTCCCCCTAAGAAGAGTTCTGTTCTTCTAATTGGTGAAGGTTCCAATCCTAAGAAAAGGAAGAGGAACTCTTCCAAGAAGAAGAAAGTAGGTGAAGAAAAGCCGGTTCCACCAAAAGCTGAAGACCCCGAGAGCAAAGTTGTTTGATTTCACTGTAACAAGGTGGGGAACTGGAAGAGAAACTGCAAGGTTTACCTTGCAGAATTGAAGAAGAAGAAGGGTAGTGAGACTACCGCTTCTGATTCAAGTATGTTCATGATAGAAGTGAATATGTCATTTCTACTTGGGTATTAGATACCGCCTGTGGTTCTCATATCTGCAATTTGTTGCAGGGACCAAGGAGAAGTAGGACTCTTGAGGAAGAGGAGGTGATTCTACTGATGGAAATGGACCAAGAGTTGCTGCTGAAGATGTAGAATCATTTCATTTACATATGCCTACGGGCAAGACTATTGTTTTAAATAATTGTTATTTTGTTCCCTCGATTGTGAGGAATATTATTCCCATGTTAGACTTGGCTGGATTTTCATTTATTATTGAGAATAATGAATGTTCTATTCTTAGAGATAATATTCTTTATGGACGTGGTGCTTTAAATAATGGTCTGTATATATATGTGACATAATTTGCTTCAGATTGAACAAACTAATAAAAGAAAAGGGATGATGAAAATCTCACTTTATAGTGGCACTGCAGTCTCCATTTAGTAGACATGGAGAGAGGGCTGCAAATTTGCTAGGAATGGTACACACAGATGTATGTGGACCAATGTCTAAGCAAGCCATGGGTGGATTTTCATACTTCATTACTTTCATAGATGATAGATCTGGATTCGGATATGTGTTTGATGAAACACAAGTCTGAGGCCTTTGAAAAGTTCAAAGAATATAAGTATGAAGTGGAGAAACAACCAAACATAGTATTATAACTCTTCGATTAGATCGAGGTGGTGAATACTTGAACGAAGAGTTTCTAGATTATCTCAAAGTAAATGGTATAGTCTCCCAGTGGACTCCTCCAAATTGGTATCTGAAAGGAGAAATCGAACTTTGTTAGACATAGTTCGGTCCATGATGAGCTATGCAAATCTTCCAGTATTCCTATGGGGTTATGCATTGGAAACCTCAGCATATTTACTGAATAAGGTGCCTTCCAAATCTGTTCCTCAAACTTCATATGAGATATGGAAAGTAAGGAAACTGAGTCTTCAACACGTTAAGATTTGGGGATGTCCAGCTTGTGTCAAGTAAGTTGACCCAGATAAGCTGGAATATCGATCCATAAAATGTAGTTTTGTGGGATATCCTAAAGAGACTTTAGGGTATTACTTTTACACCGATCATCGGGTGTTTGTATCTAGACATGCTACCTTCTTGGAAAAGGAGTTTATCCTTGAAGGAAACAGTGGGAGCAAAATTGAACTTGATGAAGTTCAAGAAGCACAAACTACTACGGATCAAGTGGAAATACATGTTCTGACAAAACAACCTTTTGTGGAACAACCCATTCATAGATCAGGGAGAGTGTCTCGCCAACCTGAGAGTTATTATGGCCTTGTCATTGAGAATGACAATGAGTTGTTGATCATTGATGATGACGACCCTGTGACCTATAATGAGGCTATGAGTAGTGTTGACTCAGAGAAATGGCATAGTGCCATGAAATCCGGAAAGAAATCTATATATACGGGATACAAAAGAATGATTAGAGCAGAGGGCCAGGTGGAGACCTTTAAGGCCAGGCTTGTGGCAAAAGAATTCAAACAAAGGCAATGGATTGACTTTGATGAAACCTTTTACCTGTAGCCCTGTTAAAATCAGTTCGGATTTTGCTTGCGAATGCTGCTTACTACGACTATGAGATCTGGCAATTAGCCAGATGGTTTTCTTTCCAAGAGAAATGAAAACCTAGTGTGTAAGCTGCTGTGAGCCATATGTGGTTTAAAGCAGGCTTCTCGAAAGATGGAACATTCGTTTTGATGAGACAATCAAAGAGTTTGATTTTATCAAAAACGAAGATGAACCATGCGTCTACAAAAGGCTTAGTGGGAGCGCGGTAACATTTCTTGTATTATATTGAAATAGAGTTGACACACATAACAACATAGCAGACCCACTCACAAAGCTACTTTATGAAAGTCACTTTGATCGTCATAAAGACAAGATGGGTATTAGATACCAGAGTGATTGGCTTTAGTACAAGTGGGAGATTGAAAGGAATATGTCCTAAGTCCAATCATGTATTAGGATTTAGGAATAACTTTTATGTAATCTGTTTTGATTTCATTGATATTAATAAAGACTTGTTTTGTTTTTATTACGGGCTTTATCTATTTAAGTGTTTAAATAAGATATACCATAGTTTAGAGTAAAGCTTTTTATGGATTATGATGAGATCATAATAGTGAGACCTAAAAAGATGATAACTCTAAACTTAAATAGTTCCTGGTCATAGGATTACTAACTGGTAATTAATAATCCGCAAAGATCGGTACATACTATGTTTGCTTCATTATGAAGGATGTCTGTTCTCATAGACATTTGTGTGGTGACACTATAGCTAGTATGTAGGTGCTTATTATGGAATAAGTTCACTGAACATGACTCGCACAGCTGAACAACTAATGGAGTTCACTCGCGTGTCAACAGTTGTTCATATAGTGATAGTTGTACAAGTATCCTTAGACTTGAGGTCATCATAGTCATCTTGTGTACACTGAACTATGCTTTGGTTTAGTTCTTAGTCTTCAGGGACAATTATTAGGGCTCTTCTGGGTATAGGAATTTGTACACGAAGATAGTGTATGATCAATAAAGGATCTATCCCTTCCAGTGAAGGAAGCGAATGTTCAAGGCTGATCCACTTATGCTAGTTCAGGAATCTCTGGCCAGAGTAAATGAAATTAGAAAGGAGTTTCTAATTTGCATAGAACTACGCATAGTAAATGGTAAGCAAGTGATTGAATTAGATAGGCTTGACACGAGATCCATGCCTTGTATTTAATCGGGACATTGTAGGGTAGAAGGAGTTTATTGTACGGTAACTATTCACTGAATAGGTTCTTGGTATTCTAAGCAGTGAATTCGTATTATCCGGATAGTCGCGATATGCTGAGAAGTATCCCTCACGATATAGAATAAATGTGATTAATTAATTAATCATATTTAATAAATTAGAGAATTTATATAAATAATGATAAAATAGTTTTATTATTATTTATTTCTACTACCGGCTTAATATTGAACCTACAGGGTCACACCATAAAAAGAGAATGATTTAATGGTAGAGGAATTAATTAATAATGGCTAATAATTATTTATTTATGAAATAAATAATTAATTGGAAAATTTAATAATTGATTAACTGAGATTTAATTGATTATAAATTAATTAAGAAAAGTTCTTAATATTATTAATTAAAGAATTTAATTTTTGAAAATTAAATCAAGAGAGAGAATTATTTCTAAAGTGTTTAGAAAAAGGATTAATGATTAAAAGGTGTTTTAATTATTAATGAGAATAATAAATGGGATAATAATAATAATATTTATGGGAAAATTTCAGCTGAAAATTTTGCCTATAAATACACTATTATAGACCCTAATTTTATTCGAACCAACCCGAAAACCCAAAAAGTTTGGAAAACCCAATTCTCTCCACCTCCTTCCTCCTCCTTAACATCGTTTTCTTGGTGGATACCGGTGGAGTGCTTCACACTTGAGGAGCAACTGCTAAGGATCTCTGATCGTTGTCTCCGAATTATTTTAAAAGGTTAGATTCGATCCCTCGAATTTTTATTCATGATCTGTATGCTTTTAATTTGGATTTTGTATGTGTAAAAGTGTTTTTCCATGCCCCCGCTGCGTTTAAAATTCAACACAAGTGCTGAAATAGATATTCATAACTTGGTTGTGCCTGAGGTTCTATACTTAGAAGCTCCAACCATTCCTCAATAAACTCCACCAACAACACCAATTTTAGATGCTAATCTCAATGCAGATATTCTAACTACACCTCTTCTGAATCTAGATGATGAAGCTCAGATATTAGGTGAGCATCAGAATTTGGATGTTGATCAGAACTTAGAGGATGATTTTGAAACCTCTATAGCCTCACACACTATCATTTTATCAGAGGAAGCTGATTCTGAAGGCTCTGTAAGTTCTGATGCTACAAATGTTGACACTACTGGTGAAGCTGCTATAAATGAAAATGCTGATGCAGTTGGTCCTTCAGGACATACACCTCTACCAGCAGTAAATTAAGCTGATTTGATTAAAAAGTTTGTGAGAGGGGATGCACCAGTACCTTTGAGTGAAACTCCAAGAGGAAAAGAATGGATCAAGGAGTGGAACAAAGTTGATTTTGTTCCTACTGACAAAATTCTTGCTGAGCACCTGGCTAAAGCTAATGAGATGCTGGTGAATGATGATTTCAAAGCACAACTCAGAGTTACTGCATTGAGTATAAGGCACCTTCAAGGTCAACACTCAATAACTCAAGGCAAGGTGGACAAAATTCAAGAAACTCTGATTCAGCAAGACATGAATGTCAAATTGAAAAAGAACAGGTTTTTTAAACCAGCCTTTGACCGCATTGGGTATATTGAGAAAGCTCAGGAGAAACAGCAAGCTCAGATTGCTGAAGTACTAAAGAATCAAGCTTCTCAATAAGTTCAACTAAATGAAATCCAATCTTCAGTGGAATTACTTCTCTCTCTCCTATTACCTGATGATGCCAAAAAGGGGGAGAAAGTGATTAAGTCCAAATGCAAATCTGATTAAGCACTGAAGAAAAAGGATGATGGAAATGATGACCAGGGAAACTCTGAAAGGGGTAGAGGTCATGGTCAAGGAAAAGGCTCTTCATTCAGGAAAGTAGGAACTTCTACACAGAAATCAAGTTCTGATGCTGATAGAAGAATAAGTTATGATAAGCAAGTTCTGACTAAGCCTGATGTTCTGATACAGGGTGAAAGTCAAGAATCACAGAAGTTTATGCAGACACTGAAGCTTAAGGGGAAGGAAACATCAGTCTACTATCAAGACCCCAAGTTACAGAAGCTGGATGAAAAAATTTCAAAAAGACTATTTCTCAAAGACAATTCAGGAATGGACTTTGAAAGTCTGAAGAAAGAAGAAGCCAGACTTAAAGTAGAAAATGACAAATTCAAGTCTAAAGCTCAAGTTATTGCAAAGAAACCACCTAAGCCTAAGGGCATTGTGATTAAAGAGAAGACAAACTCTGAGGCAATCAAATTTGAATCCAAAGCCAAATCACAGGTGGACGTTGATCCTAGATCCAAGGGCAAAGCTAAAGTTGATGAACCTGTAAAGGTATATATGCCAATCATGGATCTGGAAGCAAAATCTGATGAAGATACTAGTCTGATTTTGAAGAAAAAGAATATTCAAACAACCTCTGACATAGCTCATGTTGTTCAAGATCAGGACTTAGTAAATTCTGATATTACAATTAAGCAAGCAACCTCTGACAGAGCTCAAGTTGGCTTGATATCAGAAAATAAAGGAAAGGAAACCTCTGACATTGCTCATGTTAAATCTTCAAAAATTCTACTACCTGGGTTTACTAAAGCTCAACAATCTACTCAACTTTTGAAGACTACATTAAGTGGTTTTGAAGCAAGAGTTATTATAGGAAAGGAAGCTAGAGACAAATCAGGATTGGGTAGTTCTAAAGAAAAGAGGGTAAATAATACTACCTCTGATCCAACTTCTTTGAGTGAACCAGGAGAAGGAATAACTCCTGAAAGATTGAATCAACTGGAGTCTGTACAAATGGTTTACCACTCTGTATTAAAAGAAGATATCATGCTATACTTCATGACAGATGGGAGGGTATTCCAGATTAGAAATAATGTTATTCGTATGAAGTATTTTGAAGAATTGCAACATGTGCTATTTCTACTTCAAGTGAAAAACAGGTCAATAGATGGTGCTGCCAGTTACTAAAAATCTAATATTCAAAGGCAAAAGAAACTTTACTCTGTAAAGTCTGACAGACCTTACTATCCTAAGTACAGAGCTCACAATGGTGATATAGTTGAGATGAAGCCTAATACCGCCAAAATCATCATTACATTTCTTGGTATTAAAGGTCTTGAATTCAATCTAGAGTCTGATAAATCCTATATTATCAGACTAGATCAGGATATAAGGAAAGCAAAAATAAATGATCTCAGGGCTGCTATCTTTCAAACAGGACAAGATACAGTTGAACTTAAAGATGCAAAAAGGAGGATGCAGAATGAATTTGAATATGCTGAGAGAAGTCTGTTAAGGAACTATCTCATAACAACTCCTGACATTAGAGAGATCACACACTGAAGCCAAGTCAAGAACTACAACTGTTAAATTCTGAAGGTTATACAGGTTAAAGCTGATATCAGACTTTAAGGATGGTAAAAGCTATAAAGACTGTGAGTTGTAGTTACTTAGTCAAATTCTCATATGCATTTGTACTTAATATTTTTGACATCATCAAATATCTATTAAACTTGTATATTATGCTAATTTACAAGTTGGGGGAGATTGTTAGATATATTTGTGATGTCATGTCTAATAATGATTTGTGTTTAGTTTTTAGATCTTAACTAACATGACAAATCAGGACTTAACTGGAAATCAGTACTTATACTGAAGTCAGAACTTAAGATATCAGAACTTAAGTTATCAGAACTTAAGATATCAGAAGATATTTATCAGGAGATAATATCAGGACTTAAGAAGACATTCAGATGAGGAAGACGGCTGATTGAAGGAAAGAAGATTAAGGCAAACACAAGAAGAGATATGCATGGAGAAGAATTCTATGAAGAATAGAATACTTGGAAGAAAAGATAACTAGTTGATATATTTTAGGATGCAGACTTATGTTCGATATCAATTAGAAGTTTATCTTGTAACTGTGTGTCTATATAAACACAGGATAGGGTTTACACTATAAGTGTTATCATAATCGAGAATATTATTCATTGTAACCCTAGCAGCTCTCGTGATATTTGTTCATCACTGAGAGAGAACAGTTCCATTGTAATACTATTTCATTAATAAGATTATTCTGTGTTTCATACTTGTGCTCTTAATTCGATTTGATTATACTAGACAATGTATTCGACCCCTTCTACAGTGTGTGTGACCTAACACTATAGTGTACAACTCGACAGACAAGACCATCACATTCACTCTGAAAGGTAAGCAGTTTTGCATAAATAGTGATATTGTTAAAACATGCTTCAAGATTTCTGATAATACTGTAACTGCTCCACATACAGACACTGACATTATTAATATGCTTAATTACATGGGCTATGCACTCACTACTTCTAAATTAAGTGAAATTAGGAGGTTGGGTCTTAGGAAAGAATGGAGTTATGTGTGTGTTATAGTAACTAATGTGTTTTCTGGTAAAATTAGTAACTTCGACTCTATAAACATTTATATGCTTAACATGATTTACATGCTAGTTACTGATAAGTACTTTAATTTCAGTGATTTGGTTTTGTTTGAGTTAGGCTTTGGTTAGGAGAGATTAATAAGAGAGGTAAGAGTGTCTATTATGCTAGATTCTTTATGATGCTTGCTAACTTCTTATTGAAGATATTGTGATTGAGAACCCAACCAATAAGTTAAATTGTTGGGTTTTAAGAAAGAAGGATCATTATAGATTTAAACAGAGCAAACCATCACAAGGAGGTCCCTTATACTACTTTCCAGTAATGGAGGGACCTCAGGTAAGTAAGGTAATTTCTTTTGTCTCCACTCTTCCAACCTCACAAATTTCTTTGCTTTCTAGTGTAGCTATGACAACTGTGTCAATGACACAACAGTTGCCTACCCAAGCTACCAAACCAACAAAAGTTCCTAAATCCAAAGCTAAGAAAGCCCCCTCTGATTTCTTTCAAAAGAAATCAGTTGTAAAATCTACTAAACCTAAAGAGCGGAGTGTGAAGGAGGATAAGAAAGATGAGGGACAGGGTGAAAATCAAAGAAGCCCTAAGGATAAGGCTGGTGAGAAGATTGTACCCAAACCTAGCCACACCACAGTTTCCCAACAAACTGTGGTTGTTAATAAGGATATTAGCTCAATACTGGTTTCATCATCCTAAAAGGATGTTACCATTGAAACAAGCTCCCAACCAGGAGCACAGGCTAAGAGTGGTAGGGACACTAGCTCACCATAAACCTATGCTAGAAAGAAAAGATCAAAAAACCTTGGGGATGCACAGGGCTCACACACTATGTAAACTGGTACAAAAGACCCAGTCACTGCACCTTCTCAAAGTCAGGTTGATGTGGCTCCAATAAATGTGGAGTCACAACCAAAATCTCTCATAATTGAAGCACCTGATACACCAAATTCTCCCACACAGTCATTGAAGCTCTGCTGAGCGACCGCTCAGGAAGCTGAGCGCCCGCTTAGGAATGCTGAGCAGCCGCTCAGGGACGGAAAATTAGAATTATTATTTCAGACTCCTAGTTCTGTTTAACTTCCAACTTCTGAGGGTATTATGGGATTCCTATATAAGTAGTTTTTAGAGACGTTTCAAAAAGGTTGGATCATAGTATTAATCGAAGAGCGAGGAGATAAGGAAGAAGACCGTTTTAGCACACCGCAACGAAGAGGAAGCATATTTTCTTGTGATTTTTTATTTCGTTGTAACGTTGGATGCTAGTTTTCTTTACTTTGAACCTATTTACTCTTGTGACGTACTATGGGTTAATATAAGTAGTTTTAGTTACTATTCTCGTGTGTTATTATCATGTTTTCATATGAACTCATGATGACGATGAGTGCTAGCATGGGCTAATCGTGATCATGGGGTCGTAAAGGATTTACTATGGAATTCTTTAGTTAGTTGTTTAATACCTTAGTGTGTGATGATTGTATGATATCTAGTATTAGTTGTGCTTATTCGTCTTATGTGCGTCGCGAACATATAAGATAGGGTGTTAATCTCTTGTGAAGCGACGGTGGATCTTGAGATTTAGAACTTGCCATGCTAGCATAGGTTCATGTATGAGTATGCATGATTAGTGGGTAACACTAATCGTTTTATTCGCCCTATGTAATCAAAATGAATAACTTGTGCTTAAATCGTTATGTTGTCAATTTCCTGTAGACATATAGGGACTCAACATAATTGATGCCTATTCAACTTCTATCTTAATTGTGGATGTTTGGTAGAATGGTATTAGTACAATGAAAGTTGGCTTTTATCAGTTTCGTGTTGTTCGATTAATATCATCACTGTTGCATGCTAAGGGTAATAAGAATGACTATTGAAGGAAGTAGTAATGAAGTTGTGATCTCATGTGTGTTTTAATATTGTTAATTCAAGTGTTAATTAAGTGCTTAATTCTCGTAGTTAATTGTAGTTAATAATTAGTTAATCAAATCTAAGTGTTATTGTTTTAACATTGAGAAGTAATCATACATCGGTGAGTGAGTGTAATTGAACATAATTAGTCTGAGTCTCTGTGGGAACGAACTAGAAAGTATTCTATATTACTTGCGAATGCGTATACTTGCATGTATTATTAGCGCGTGTTTTCGCCCTAACAAGTTTTTGGCGCCGCTGCCGGGGACTCAGCGTATTTGTTTAGTTTATGTACTTGCCATTAGTGGTCATTAGGACTCAGTGATTAAGGCGTGTTACTTATTGTTTCTGGTTGTGTTTCAAGTACCTTAGCGAGCGTTTATGCAAACACGTTCTCGTACTCGCAAGAGAACTTTAGATACGGCTGAGGAGACAGACGAAGTTCTTGATATTCCGGAGAAGATAGAATTTAAAGATTCGGATTCAGGAAGTGAGCAGAAAGAGCCAGTAATCATGGGTGATCGTATAGTTCCTGCAGATCCAGCTCTTATGGACTTTTCTCGGCCTAAAATTGATGATATTCAGTCTAGCATCATGCACCCGGCTATTGAGGCCAATAACTTTGAAATCAAGCCGGGCACTATTCAGATGGTGCAGAATTTTGTTTCTTTCGGAGGTGCTGCGACTGAAGACCCCAACATGCACATAAGGAATTTTGTCGAGATCCGTAGTACTTTCAAATATAATGGTGTGACTGATGAGGCTATCAAGCTGAGGCTTTTCCCATTCTCACTGAGGGATAAAGCTAAGGATTGGTTACATTCTGAACCAGCTGGGTCTATCACTACTTGGCAAGATCTTGCGTAAAAGTTTCTGGTGAAGTTTTATCCAATGGCAAAGTCTGCGGCTATGAGGAGTGCTCTAACTCAGTTTGCGCAGTAACCTTCAGAATCTATGTGCGAAGCTTGGGAGCGCTACATGGAAATGTTGAGAAAGTGTCCACATCATGGAATGCCTGATTGGATGGTGATCAGTGGTTTTTATAATGGTTTGGGGGCTAATCTCGGCCTATGCTTGATGCAGCAGCTGGAGGCGCCTTGTGGGCCAAAAGCTATACTGAGGCTTATAATCTTATTGAGACTATGGCTACAAATGAGCATCAAAACCCAACTCAAAGGATGATGCCTGGGAAGGTAGCAGGTATTCTGGAAGTTGATGCAGCTACAGCTATTGCAGCGCAGCTCCAAGCGCTGTCTATGAAGGTCGATTCTCTAGCCACCTATGGAGTCAATCAGATAGCTATGGTATGTGAGCTTTGTGCAGGTTCTCATGCTACAGATCAGTGTTCTCTTGTTAATGAATCTGTTTAGTATGTGAACAATTATCAGCGACCGCAGCAGCCTGTGCCAGCTACTTATCATCCTAACAACAGAAATCATCCAAATTTCAGCTGGAGTAATAATCAGAATGCTATTCAGCAACCATATCAGCAAGGCATAAGTAAACAGTTCAATCCACCTGGATTCCAGCAACCACAGTATTATGCTCAAAGGCAATCATATCCTCAAGAAGGAGTTGCAGCTCCACCCTCTAGTGCTGATTTTGAGGAACTTAAGTTGTTGTACAAAAGTCAGGCGGTCTCTATCATGACCTTGGAAAATCAAATCGGTCAAATAGCCAATGATGTGCTCAATCGTCAACCTGGCACACTTTCCAGTGATACTGAAGTGCCAGGTAGGAAGGAAGCTAAAGAGCAAGTCAAGGCTATTACCTTAAGGTCTGGAAAAGTTGTTGATGCTGAAAAAGCAAAAGAAGAAGAAGTTGAAGTTGGTAATGAAAAAGCTAAGCAAAAGGAGAAAGCGGCGGAACCAAGGAAGACTACTGTTGTACACACTCTGCCAGAGGGTAATACAGGGGAGAAACAGCTCTATCCTCCACCACCTTTCCCTAAGAGATTGCAATAACAAAAGCTGGATAAGCAGTTCGGTAAGTTTCTAGAGGTGTTCAAGAAACTCCACATTAATATACCTTTCGCTGAGGCTCTAGAGTAAATGCCTAGTTATGCGAAATTTATGAAGAGTATTCTTTCAAGGAAGGTGAAACTGGATAACCTGGAGACCGTTGCTTTAACGGAAGAATGCAGTGCTGTGCTACAACAAAAGTTACCTCCAAAGCTTAAAGATCCAGGTAGCTTCACCATTCCTTGCACCATTGGCAAGTTGTCTTTTGACAAGTGCCTCTGTGATTTGGGAGCAAGCATCAATCTGATGCCGTTGTTGATCTTCAAAAAGTTGAATTTACCTGATCCAAAGCCCACCTACATGTCTCTACAATTGGCTGATCGTTCTATTACATACCACGAGGCATAGTGGAGGATGTGCTAGTAAAGGTGGATAAGCTCTTCTTTCCTGCAGACTTTGTTATTCTGGATTTCGAGGAAGATAAGAAGATTCCCATAATCTTGGGGAGACCTTTCTTGGCTACATGTCGTACCTTGATAGATGTGCAGGAAGGTGAACTTGTTATGAGGGTGCGGGATCAGGATGTGACATTCAATGTATTCAAAGCGATGAAATTCCCTACAGAAGATGAGGAGTGCTTAAAAGTGGATTTGATTGATTCTGCGGTTACTTCAGAACTTGATTATATGCTAATGTCTGATGCATTAGAGAAAGCCTTAGTGGGGGATTTTGACAGTGATGATGAGGATGGCAATGAGCAACTACAATATCTAAATGCTTCTCCTTGGAGGCGAAAGCTAGACATGCCATTTGAATCTCTTGGTACTTCAGACCTCAAAAATGCTGAAGGAAAGCTCAAACCATCTATTGAGGAAGCACCTACCTTGGAACTTAAACCATTGCCTGAACACTTGAGGTATGCTTTTTTAGGTGATGCATCTACTCTACCTGTTCTTATTGCATCTGACCTTTCAGGTAGTAAGGAGGGCAAGCTCTTGAGGATCTTGAGAGAATTCAAATCGGCTATCGGATGGACTATAGCAGACATCAAGGGGATAAGCCCTTCATACTGCATGCATAAGATTCTGCTAGAGGAGGGTAGTAAGCCGACTATTGAGCAACAACGCAGACTTAATCCTATCATGAAAGAAGTGGTGAAGAAAGAAATTCTGAAATGGCTGGATGCAGGAATCATTTATCCTATTTCTGACAGTTCTTGGGTGAGCCCCGTGCAATGTGTACCTAAGAAAGGAGGTATTACTGTGGTAGCAAATGAGAAGAACGAGCTCATCCCCACTCGAACAGTCACAGGATTGAGGGTATGCATGGACTATAGAAAGTTGAACAAGGCCACGAGGAAGGATCACTTCCCTCTTCCATTTATTGATCAGATGCTTGACAGGCTGGCCGGTCACGAGTATTATTGTCTTCTGGATGGTTATTCGGGGTATAATCAGATATGTATTGCACCAGAGGATCAAGAAAAGACTACCTTCACTTGTCCATTTGGCACGTTTGCTTTTCACAGAGTTTCGTTTGGCTTATGTGGCGCACCGTCCACTTTTCAGAGATGTATGATGGCTATATTCTCTGATATGATTGGAAATAATGTCGAGGTGTTCATGGACGACTTCTCCGTCTTTGGACATTCGTATGATGAATGTTTGAATAATCTTTGTGTAGTACTCAAAAGGTGTGTGGAAACTAATTTGGTGCTCAATTGGGAAAAATGTCACTTTATGGTGCGTGAAGGCATTATTCTTGGGCATAAGGTCTCTAGTAAGGGTCTCGAGGTGGACAAAGCCAAGGTGGGAGTCATTAAAAATCTTCCACCACCTATTTCTGTGAAAGGAATCCGTAGTTTTCTTGGTCATGCGGGTTTTTATAGGCATTTCATCAAGGACTTTTTGAAGATATCCAAGTCGTTGTGCAACTTGCTTGAGAAGGATGTGCCTTTCAAATTTGATGATGATTGCTTGACGACATTCGAGACTCTCAAGAAGAGTTTGATAACTGTACCAGTTATTACAGCACCTGACTGGACAGAGCCTTTTGAGATAATGTGTGATGTGAACGATTATGCGGTGGGCGCAGTTCTTAGGCAGCGCAAGAATAATCTCTTTCATGTGGTCTACTATGCTAGCAAGACCTTAAATGGAGCTCAAATGAACTACACCACTACTGAGAAGGAGATCTTGACTATAGTCTTTGGTTTCAAAAAAATTCGATTTTATTTGCTCGGGACAAAGGTGACAGTGTTCACTGATCATGCGGCCATTCGCTATTTGGTTTCCAAGAAGGATTCGAAGCCCAGACTCATTCGTTGGGTGCTCTTGCTATAGGAATTTGAGTTAGAGATCAAGGATCGAAAAGGTACTGAGAATCAAGTAGCTGACCATCTCTCTAGACTGGAGAATCCCGAGTCTACTTCATATGATAAGACTTTGATCAACGAATCTTTTCCGGATGAGCAGTTGTTCGCAGTTTAGGAGGAAGAGCCATAGTTCGCAGATATTGTGAATTATCTTGTCAGCAATATAATGCCTCCTAATTTGAATACAGCTCAAAAGAAGAAGTTTATGCATGAGGTGAAGTGGTATATGTGGGATGAACCGTATTTGTTTAGACAGGGAGCTGACCAGATCATCAGGAGATGTATCCCATTCTGTGATATGGAGGGGATATTACGAGACTACCACTCCACAGTTTATGGTGGACATTATGGTGGTGAGAAGACGGTAGCTCGTATTCTGCAAGCAGGTTTTTTCTGGCCTACGTTGTTTAAGGATGCTCATCAATTCGTTTTAAAGTGTGATCGTTGCCAAAGAGTGGGAAATCTTACAAGAAAGGATGAGATGTCGTTAAATGTGATGCTTGAAGTCGAGGTCTTTGATGTTTGGGGAACCGATTTCATGGGGCCATTTATCTCGTCCTCCAATAATCAGTTTATCTTGCTGACAGTCGATTATGTCTCAAAATGGGTAGAAGTCAAAGCTCTGTCGACGAATGATGCAAAGGTAGTGTTGAATTTTCTTCATAAGCAGATTTTTACAAGGTTTGGAACGCCACGAGTAATCATAAGTGATGAAGGGTCGCATTTCTACAACCGTAAGTTCACTTCTATGATGCAGCGCTACAATGTGAATCATCGTGTTGCTACTGCCTATCATCCGCAAACGAATGGTCAAGCGGAAGTGTCTAATAGAGAAATCAAGCGCATTTTAGAGAAGGTCGTTTGTCCGTCAAGGAAGGATTGGTCTTTAAAGCTCGATGAGGCTGTTTGGGCTTACAGAACAGCATATAAGACTCCACTTGGGATGTCCCCATTTCAACTTGTGTTTGGTAAGGGATGTCATTTACCTGCAGAGCTTGAGCATAAGGCTTATTGGGCATTGAAGAAGTTGAACCTGGATCTAGATGCAGCTGGAAAGAAGCAAATGTTTCAGCTAAATGAACTTGATGAATTTCGACTCCAAGCATACGAGAATAACAAAATGTACACGGAAAAAGTAAAAAGGTGGCACGACAGGAAGTTATATCCTAAGTCATTTGTGCCGGGACAGCAAGTCTTTTATTCAACTCTCGTCTCCGACTTTTTCCTGGGAAGTTGAAATCAAGGTGGTCTGGACCTTTTATTGTCAAAACTGTGTTTCCACATGGAGCGGTGGAGATTTTTGTGAATGATCCGGACCAAGATTTCAAGGTTAATGGTCAGCGTTTGAAGCATTACTATGGGGACACGGTAAACCGGGAAGTGGTTAGTGTCATTTTATTATCAACTTGATTAAGGTACGCTACGTCAAGCTAATGACGAAAAAGAAGCGCTTCTTGGGAGGCAACCCATGATTTGTTGTTACAGGAACACTTAAAAGTTAGTAACCTATCCAAAACCACAAAAAAATCAAAAAAACAGGGCAAGGAAATTTTTTTCCCAGTAGACCCCTGAGCGCCCGCTCAGCTCTGCTGAGCGATCGCTCAGGGCCCGACTGGGAGAATTTTTTTTTTTAAGTCTTATAAAATCAAAAAAAATCTGAAAAATAAAAAAACAAAACACAGCCCCATTACCCACGACCTATTTCCCCATTATCCCATGTTTTTAACCCTCAAACCCACTCCTAATCAAATTCTACCCTAATCTCTACCCTATATATACATACAACTATTCCATATACTCCCCATACACTTTTAAACCTTAAACTCTCTTCCATATTCAAAAACACAAATCTTAAACACTTTTTCTCAGTTTCGATGGCACCCAAGAGATCTATGACTATTGATAGCAGCAACACTGTCCCTACTGCTGATTCTTCAAGGGGTACTGCTGCTAGGCCTCGTTTGTTTGATAGGGATGTTGAGGAGGAGTATACTAGGCTTCTGGGAAAGCCGATTTTGAAGGAGAGGGGATTCTTACCATTGGGGAGGGATGGGGAGTTGTTTCCAATGATTGCTGAGAAGGGTTGGATTGCTTTCTGTGAGTCTCCTGAAGCAGTTCCGATGAGCGTTGTTCGCGAGTTCTATGCGAACGCGAAGGCTGAAAAGAATGGTTATTCTGTTGTGCGGGGGATTACGGTGGATTATCACCCTGCGGCGATTCGCCGTGTGATTGGGCAGCGACAGAGGAAGCCCACGGAGGAGAATTGAAACGAGAAGACTGCTGAGGATTTTGACTTGAATTTGATTTGTGCTACTCTCTGTAGGTCGGGCACAGTTTGGACCTTTAAGACTGGGACTAACGAGTATCACCATTTTCCGGTGATTGCGATGAATAGGTATGCCCGTGCATGGAATGCTTTTATTTGCGCTGATATTCTGCCTACTTCACATGCACATGAGGTCACAGTTGAGAGAGCACAGTTGTTATAGGGTATTTTGAATGAAGAGTACTATGTGGACCTTGGTGAGTTCATCTACCAAGGAATTCTGAAGTTTTTGAGGGGAGCTAAGCACATGAACATCCCTTATGCATCCACGGTTACAATGCTTTGCCGAGCAGTGGGAGTTCAGTGGCCGTCTCACAAGCAGTTGCAGTTGTCGGCCGCTCCCATTGACTCTGGGACTCTGAATGCGATGCAGGAGTGGACTGGTGGAGAGCCCGAGGAGCATGGGCTGGGTTATCGTCTTCCAGGAGGGCGTCCAGCACGCGGTTCTACCATGGCGAGACCAGGGCGTGATGAGGATGGTTCTTCTAGAGCTCAGGAGGGTGCTGGGATGGCTGATGCCCAGTATAGGAGGCTGTCAAGGATGATGGATGCTATGTATGAGACGCAGAGTAGGTTTGCTCAGGAGCTCACCCTTGCGCTTGGGACTGCTTTTAGAGGCTTTGGAGCTGACATCCAGTGGCCAGTTTTTGGTGAGGACTCTGCATATTCGCCTCCTGATACTCCACCCTCTGAGGGTGATGATGATGATGCTGATGATCTCTCCGAGTAGGTATACCCTGTGTTCCTTTCTACTACCTTCACCGGGGACAGTGAAGATTTTAAGTTTGGGGGTGGTAGTTAAGGAATATTTTGTGTGTGTGTCATATAGTTGCATATTCATGATAGTTTAGTTTATATAGTTGCATATTTTTTTTTATTTTACCATATAGTTTTTTTTATAGATTTATTTCTCATGTCATGTAGCTCATGCATACACCATGATCCCTTTTGCGTTGCTTTGCCAATTAATTTGTGATGTTGATGCAAGTGTAGTGATAGCGTTAAAGTGATGTTGAGTCTTGTAGGTTGACATGCATGCTAGAAACACATGTAACTTCACTAAGTCTTAGAGAATGCTTAGGGACTAGATTGTTGTTATGATTTGATGGTTTTCGAGGTTAATCTATTGATTATGCTTAGAATTTATAATAGGTTCTTAGTGATAAAAAGCATGAAAAGAAAAATTGGAGTAAAAAGTGGAATTCATTGCTAATAGTGGCTAGGCATCAAATGGCTAGTAGCCGACTCGTATTTTTATGCGAGTAGTCTAGGGTTGAGCAAGATGGAGCGAAACGCACTTGCTCAGAAATTTTGAAAAAATATTGGAAAAAAATAAAGAAAAGAAAAAAAAAGAAGAAGAAAATAATAGAAAATGAAAAATAAAAAAAAAAGAGAAAAGAAAAGAAAAAGAATAGAGAGTTAATGCATAATTGATCACGAGGGAGCTCTTTGGTATTCGAGTTATTAAGTTCTTAGGGGACTTTGTGCCTAGTGACCTAAGGCTTTTATAGTCTGGGATCCACTAACCTAATGCTCGCTACATGGATGCCATTGCATAAGTCTTTTGTGGATCTCACTCATTGCATGGTCAAATAAGCATTTGTTTGTGTGATAAATAAAAAGCATGATTCCGTAATAAGCTCCAGTAATCTTGAAGTGTTATAAGTCATTTTGTGCCTAGAATTTTATTCTTCGTATAATCATGTGATTACCTTGAGGATAGTCGAGTTATGATAATTGATCTAGTTTCGAAACATATCTGTTAAGCATCTGCACACACCACGTTCCAGCGGAATGTTAGTTTGCATGATTTGATTGATCTTTGTTCGCCTAATTGCATTTGTTGAGATGTCGTAAGTTGGTTGGTTTGGTCGTAGTAAGGGGGATCGTTGCATTTCATATAGATTGCATTCATGCATGTTTTTGTTTTGTTTTTGAGTCTGTGACGCTTGAGGACAAGCATCGATTTAAGTTTGGGGGTGTGATAAGTGGCATTTTATACCACTTGGAACGTCTTATAATGGCTTGAATTGGTGTCTTGAAATCAAGTATTTTGTATATTTGATGCGTTTTTCTAGTGTTTGTGCATTTCAGGGTAATAATTGCAATTCTGGAGAGATTTCATCAAGAATAAGCCTTGGCATGTGTTTAGCATTGTAAGCGGGAAGATAGGAGCATATTGTCGTGAAGAAACGGGAGAAAAACAGAGCAGTTTCCAGTAGGGGTCTGAGCGCCCGCTCAGCTCTGCTGAGCGACCGCTCAGGAAGCTGATCGCCCGCTCAGGAATGCTGAGCGGCCGCTCAGGGATGGAAAATTAGAATTATTATTTCGGACTCCTAGTTCTATTTAACTTCCAACTTCTGAGATATCTGGGTATTATGGGATTCCTATATAAGTAGTTTTCAGAGACGTTTCAAAAAGGTTGGATCATAGTATTAATCGAAGAGCGAGGAGATAAGGAAGAAGACCGTTTTAGCACACCGCAACGAAGAGGAAGCATATTTTCTTGTGATTCTTTATTTCGTTGTAACGTTGGATGCTAGTTTTCTTTACTTTGAACCTATTTACTCTTGTGACGTACTCTGGTTTAATATAAGTAGTTTTAGTTACTATTCTCGTGTCTTATTATCATGTTTTCATATGAACCCATGATGACGATGAGTGCTATCATGGGCTAATCGTGATCATGGGGTTGTAACGGATTTACTATAGAATTCTTTAGTTAGTTGTTTAATACCTTAGTGTGTGATAATTGTATGATATCTAGTATTGGTTGTGCTTATTCGTCTTATGTGCGTCGCGAACATATAAGATAGGGTGTTAATCTCTTGTGAAATGACGGTGGATCTTGAGATTTAGAACTTGCCATGCTAGCATAGGTTCATGTATGAGTATGCATGATTAGTGGGTAACTCTAACCATTTTATTCACCCTATGTAATCAAAAGGAATAACTTGTGCTTAAATCGTTATGTTGTCAATTTCTGTAGACATATAGGGACTCAACATAATTGATGTCTATTCAACTTCTATCTTAATTGTGGATGTTTGGTAGAATGGTATTAGTACAATGAAAGTTGACTTTTATCAGTTTCGTGTTGTTCGATTAATATCATCACTGTTGCATGCTAAGGGTAATAACAATGACTATTGAAGGAAGTAGTAATGAAGTTGTGATCTCATGTGTGTTTTAATATTGTTAATTCAAGTGTTAATTAAGTGCTTAATTCTCGTAGTTAATTGTAGTTAATTATTAGTTAATCAAATCTAAGTGTTATTGTTTTAACATTGAGAAGTAATCATATATTGGTGAGTGAGTGTAATTGAACATAATTAGTCTGAGTCTCTATGGGAACGAACTAGAAAGTATTCTATATTACTTGCGAACGCGTATACTTGCGTGTATTATTAACGCGTGTTTTTGCCCTAACAATTGGATGGTAGCGTAAGAGGCCGCAGCGGCAGTCCAGTGTGAGCCATGTATTATACTTGATTATAATACCTCGTTATGCCAATATGTGCCTTGGGTGCCCCGTTTGTTTAGTTGGATATGCTTCGGCATACCGTTATTGCTCCGCGGCTGATCACCGGCGGCAACATACCGTCGTTCGAGGATTCTAATCCAAAACAAAAAGATTTATAAAAAGGTTATTTATTATCAAAACTTATATCAGTTTTTGATACTGTTCAGGTATTGTTGTTTGGTTTTGCTCATCAGATATATTGTTGTTTTTGTTTTAAGTCATAAGCTATATACTGCTTGCTGAACATTTCTTTCGCTCATACTTACTTATTATTCTGATTCTTTCAGCTAGGCTAGAGCAGGCCTGAGTTCCAGGTTTGATCAGAAGTCGAGTGCTTGTAAATAATGTGGCGTGTTTTCCAGGTAGATAGTTTGGGGTGCTTGAATAGTAAAGAGGTTTGTAATAAAATTTGAATAGTTTGTAAAATTAAATAGACTTATGGCTTGTTATAAGATTTGGTTAGCATTAGTGTCTGTTTCATACTATAACCTGTGATCGATCCAGTTGCATGCAAGGGGTCATATTTATTATTTTATTCTGCTGTGTTTATTTTATTAGTCAGTGACCCCCAAATCTAGACCCCGGTTTTGGAGGGCGTAACAGAAATAACTAGATGAATGGAAGTTAAATTATCGAGCTTATTTGGAAGATCTAAATAAGAAGACTAGCAATGGTCAAACTTCAGGTATAGGGTTAGAATTGGAGCAAAAGTTGTTGCTCTAGTTGAAGGAACTCGATACCTAAATTTTCCCATAAGGCGAGATTGAGAACTTGATAAATTGTTATTAAGTGCCTGCCTTTAGCGGATACATTAAGTCAATTTCTTGTCTGGACAAGAAAGGTTTTCATTTTAATTAAATAAACAATAGTTGTTTATTCTATTTCAATGATAAGAATTATAGTGTTGCATAATTAGTTAACAATTTATATGTTCTAAGTTGACTCAAATCAAACATTACCTCTAGCATTGTCATTAAGCCATATTAATGAGAAACACATTTATGAGTAATATATAGATGAATACTTGGATAAGTTTGATTTTGAATCATATAAAAGATGTGAACTTTGTCTCATTGGCAAAATGACTAAAGCTTCTTTTACCTGATCAGGTGAAAGGGCCTCCGAACGATTATGACTTATACAGAATGATGTATGTGGTTGAATGCGTATGATGGCAAGGGGGCTTATACTACTTTATAACATTTACTGATGATTTCATTAGATATGGATATATGGTTCTTATGAAGAACAAATCCGATTCTTTTAAAATGTTCAAAGAATATAAGGCTGAAGTAGAAAAGAAAACAAGGGAAAAGTATAAAAGTTTTACGATCAGATCGTGGAGGAGAATACTTAAACCTCAATTTCAAGAGTTTCTTGAAGGAATGTGATAGTGTATCATAACTTACTCCTTCTGGAACACCTCAATGGAATAGAGATTCTAAGAGGAGAAATCATACCTTATTGGACATACTTCGATCGATGATGAGTCAAGCGGATCTTCCATTCAGTTTATAGGGTTATGCTCTAGAAACGACTGCATATACACTTAACCAAGTTCCGACTAAATCGGTTCAAAGTACTCTGTATGAGATATAGAGTGATAATTATCAAAGCATGTCATTTATGAAAATTTGGGGACGTGAAGCGTTTGTAAAACTTTTCGCCTCAGACAAGCTTGGACCAAAATTAGATAGATGTTATTTTGTGGGATACCAAAGTGAGACTGGGGTATAGTTTTTATAATCCTTCCGGGAACAAAATATTTGTTGCTCGAGCCGCTGTATTTCTTGAGGGAGAACTACTTTCTAAGAAAATCGGTGGGAGGATAATACATCTCGATGAAGATCGAGAACCACATGATAACATTGAACCAGAGTTGGAATAAGATCAGGATGTACATCAAAATGTTGAAAGTAATCATGTCCAAGAAACACAGGTTATTCGTAGATCTAGTAGGATTCACTATGAGCCCGGGAGAAATTATGAATTTCTTTTGACTCAAGATGGCGATGTGATGCTTACGGATAATGATAAGCCTCTCACCTACCAAGATGCTATGAACAGTTCAGACTCCAAGAGATGGCTAGAGGCCATGAAATCCGAGATGGAATCCATGTATCAAAATAAAGTACTGACTTTAGTTGATCCACTCGAAGGGGTAAAACCTATAGGGTGCAAGTGGGTTTTCAAGAAGAAAACTGACATGGATGGTAAATTACAAACTTATAAGACGCGACTAGTGGCAAAAAAAAAGTTTCAAACAAATTCATGGTATAGACTATGATGAGACTTTTTTATCGGTTACTATGGTCAAGTCCATCAGGATTTTCTTAGCAATAGTTGCTCACTTTGACTATGAGATTTGGCAAATGGATGTCAAAACTGTTTTCTCATATGGGAGCCTTGAAGATGATGTATATATGATACGACCTGAGGGTTTTGTCGATCCAAAGTTTGCTAAGATAGTTTATAAGTTGCTTTTATCTATTTATAGATTGAAGCAAACCTCAAGGAGAATGAATATTCATTTTGATGAAATAGTCAAAGAGTTTGGCTTTATGCAAAATGAAGATGAACCATGTGTTTACAAGAAGGTTAGTGGGAGCCATGTGACATTCCTAGTATTATATGTAGATGACATATAACAAATAAGGAATGTCATACCTTCTCTACAGGCTGTTAAGACTTGGTTGAGAAATAGTTTCTCGGTGAAAGACTTAGGCGATGCTACCTATATATTAGGGATCAAGATCTATAGAGATAGATTGAAAAAATTAATCGACCTAGTCGGAGTACATACATTGATAAAATATTGCATCATTTTAGGATGCAGGAGATAAAGAAAAGATATGTTTCGATGTCTCATGGGATAGTGATCTAAAAAGATAACTGCCCCTAAATCATTAGATGACAAGGGCCGTTTGAGAAAGCTCCATATGCTTTAGCAATTGGATCTATAAAATGTATAATGATATGTATTTATCCTGATGTTTCGTATACTTTGAGCATGACGAGCAGATACCAGTCTAATCTAGGTGAGGGTCACTTCATAGTTTTCAAGAATATTCTTAAGTACTTAAAGAGGACTAAAGATTTATTTTTGTTGTATGGAGAAGATAGGGAACTTGTTGTAAAGGGTTACACTGATACTAGTTTCTGAACCTAATTTTTGGACAGACAAGGATGATTACGAGTTTATGTCTGTTTTGTGTTTTGTCTAAATATAATTGATGTTAGCTTGAATAGTTCACAACAAGAACATTGATGATTCTATGGAAGCTGAATATATTGATATTTTTTAAAACAACCATGGAGACTTGTTAGTCCCTAACAATGCAGCAAGAATTACAGAAGGGTGGTTGAATGTAATTCTAGTAAACTTTTTCTTGAACTATAAAATGTTCTAAATCAAACTATATATATAAGTGTTTTGATTTGCAAGGTGCGGAATTACAAGTTAAATAAATCAAAAATATAAAGTAATAAAAATACAAGTCTTTAAAACTTTCTGGTGGATTTGAAAGTATCCACCAGAGATATATATAGATATATCGAATTAAGAACTCTGTGAAGAACAAATTGTCTCACAGCTGCTTTACAAGTGAACAAACAAACTGCAGAGAAATTTTTAACAGTTACAGCTTTTTCTATTTCTCTTCTAAAAGTGTTTGCTTAGTTATTTGTTCTACTAGCTACACTTGGTTTATATACCACCAAGTTTACATGGTAATAAGACAGGATAATAAAATAAAACTATCAAGTCAAACTCCATGCTGCTTCACTACTCTATTCCAGCATCTTTGAAAATCTTCTTATCTTGCATGGAAATGGTAATGCTTCTTTGTTCTTCATTTCCTGTTAAACAGGCTTCCACTTTCCTTTTGCAAACACCCAACGCATGTGACTGTGTCGTCACTATCAACAGATGTTTAAATTGATCATCTGTCGGGTACATGCTTATCATCCGTCGGGTTGCCTTGTTGATCATCCATCGGGTAGCTTTGTTGATCATCCGTCGGGTAGCTATTTGACGCTTGACTTCATTTCACTTATGCAGAATTACAAGACATCTTATATTTACAATTAATCAAAATATTCTGCATATCTAATTAAAGTCAATATGACTTATATGCTACTACAGAATCTATACAAAGATGTTTACAGAAATGTGCTACATGACTTATTATTACATAAGCTACTCACCCGATGGATATCAATTAGTCATCCGTCGGGACTATATTGAATCATCCGTCGGGACTATAATTGATCATCCGTCGGGTGCTATATTTTTCACTAAGTTAAATCTACTAAGGTGTTTTGTTAATGTAATCATCAAGTTCATAACATATTCCCAACAATCTCCCCCAATTTATGCCTACTAGAATTGTAGTCATAAATTAAGAGAAACTTGATGATAACAAAACACCCTAAAAACACAAATTTAAAAGGTAGTAGATAAAACTAAAAAGTGCTACAAAATTCACTGAAGAATTTACAAGACAAAGTATGCAAAGATTTGCTCACAGTCATTTTTAAGGTGCTTCTCTAGCCTGAGCAGATTGATCTATTTCCTTGATGGTCTGGATTTCTTTCCAAGCTTCCTGTTGTTTTTTTCTATCTGATTTTGGAGTTGTCTGTGGAATTCAAGTTCATCAGCTTCTGACAGATCTAGCATTTCTTGCATTTCCAGTAGAGTCTCATTGCTAGAGATGCTCAGTTGGTCCTCTAGTATGAAGAATCTTCTAACTCCCTTATTATCCACGAATTCGATCAGCCAGTAGGGCCTTAGATGCACTCTACTTCCTGTGTAAGGAATAGTTAAAATCTTTGGGAGTGCATCTTTGGCTCTAATACTCCTCAGTTCTTCAATCTTCTTTAGAACTAGTCTTCTAGCTGTCACATTGAATCCAAAGTTCTTCTTGAAAGATGAATAGACTTTTATCAGTATAGATTGGCTCTCTTGTAGAATCCTGTGAAGTGGCCATGTCATCTCTTTTCCTGTCTTGTACTTGAATACTAGCCTTTCAGGTAGATTCTTGTAAGCATCAATCCCTCTAACTTCTTCCAGTTCATCTAGATAGAGGTTTAGATCCGAGAATTCCTTGATGTCACAGATGTACATAATATCTCCCTTGTTGACTTTGGTTTGAGCTTTGGTTAGGGACTTGGATCTGAGAGTTGAGGGCTTCACTTTCTTGACTGCTCTGGTCTTTGTTTTCTTTGGCTTCATGAAATGAGGTAGATTGAGTTCAGGAATTGGTAGACTATCCCAGTCTATTGGCTCATCCTTTGGAATGATAGGTTCACCATGAAAATTCTTGGATGGATTTATCTTGAATTTTTCATATGCCACAGAGGGCATGGATGTTTGAGTTGTTGCAAAAGTAGACTCTTTGGGAAAGTATTCTTCCATCTTCTCATCACTGAAATCCAATTTTCTCTTGATTCTTTGCTTGTACCTTGGTTTCTTTGTATGTGGAGGTTCATCTTGCACTACTTGATCTTGAGATTCAATAATTACAGATGGTTGTGCAGAAATTTGTTGTGTGGGTTTCACAGCTTGCAACTTGGCCAAGATGGCAGCTTGCTCCTTCTTTTGTTTGAGCTTTTTAGCATCTAGAGCAGCTTGCTTCTTTTCTTGCTTCAATCTTGCCTTTTCTTCCCTTTTTGCTTCAACAAATTGAGGGTGTCCAGCCACCACACAAATTTCCTTACCATTTCTGAAAATCTTGGCAATTCTTCTTTTTAGAGCTGAATCAGCAGGATCTTTGTAGAATGCTATAGACCTGGCCAACAACTACTTCTCATCAGGATTTGGTATCTCATACACTGTGTCCAAAGGGTTCTTGAGTGAAGGTTTTGGGTAGTTCACCTTTGGCTTCATGATTAGATCTGCCTTTGGGGATTTGATGCAAGATGTCTGACCTCTCTCCAGATAGTTCATGCTCATATCATTCACAGAAATTCGCCTGACTTGAGAGTGATGAATGGCTTATTTTTCTAGCTTCTTTGCTAGACAAAATTTCTTTTGAATATCCTCATCAATTTTCTCCCAGTCGATTGGACTAAATTGCTTCTTCTCATCTGCTCTCAAAGTGGCTGCTGCTTCATTTATCAAATCAATGTTATCTTTAGCCGGTGGCTTTGTAAAAGCAATTGTTGGCACAATTGCTTTACTCACTTGAATGTTAAGCACTTTTTGCTCCCCCTCACTCATAGAACTCTCTTTCTCCCCTTTTTTGTTATCAGCAAGTTGAGTAGAAGAGGAGGTTTGTGCTGCCACTAGCCTTTAAAGCAAGTCTGTTTGTTGTGCTTGGTGGAGATGAATTGCTGTTAGAGAGGCTTCCATTGCTGTCATTCTTATATCCAAGGCATCTATCTTTGTGGCAAGATCAGAATTCTACCTGAGTTGTTGCTTAATGTCAAGCATTGTAGCTTCTGGAAGTTTAGAATCCAACCTTTCAGAAATGTCCCTTTTCATTTGATCAATTTCACCTTTAATAGTGGTGACATCCTGAGTATGTTGAAAATCTTGGATTTGTTGTAGTTACAGAGAAGTAAGGTGTGCTTAAAGGAGCTTCTTGGTGCTGGCATTTATTGTGGTTTGAAGAGCAGAATGTGTTTGATTTATAAGTTGAATCAGGGTTGTCTTGAAATAGTGTTCATCACACTACTTTGAAAATGCCCAAGATGGCATACCTGATCTGGAACTAGGGCCTACTTCTCCCCCTATGTCCAATGACCCTTCTTCATTTTTTGCATCCTCACAACCAAAGAAATCTTCTGAACTACCAGTCTCATAGTCAATATCACCAGCTGTAGAGGGCAGAGCTGTGATTGCATTCTTAGCTCTTTGCATGGACAATGTGGTGTGCACCAAATTTAGCATCCTTTTTGCATTGTCATTGTCCTGTCCAGCTAGAAGTTGGTATGCTGGAACAGGGTGAGTAAATGCCTCAGCATTCAAGGAGGTTGAATCTATAACAGCTTGACTTTGCTGAAATAGTTCCTCCCTGTTAGCATCCTGGACATTCATTAACTCACTTGCAATGACATCCACCCTTATATCTCCTGTACCTGCATTTCTCTCATATTTCTTTTTTCTTGTATCAAGGTCTCACCTTGGCTCCCCACCCTCACACCCTCACCTTCACCATCTAAGGTGGGACTCCTCACACTCACTTTTGTTAGTCCTGAAGAAATGGACTGCATTGGATCACTCTTTTTCTCTCCTTTTTCCTAGGAGCAACCCAGACTCTCACTCAAGTAACTACCTTCCCTCAATCCTAATAGTGATTGCACAATTACTAAGTTATCTGCACTTGTAACTATAGTTGAACTTTGGAGTTGTCCAGAGACCCCCGACGGATGAGAAATATCCATCGGGTTAGTAATTTATCTATCCGACGGATGACTGCTGTTAGGCACATCCGTCGAGATACAATCACTACTCGACGGATGAACAATATCCATCGAGTGAGTAGAAATGAATGAGTGTGGAGTGGAGACTATTGTTGACTCTGTGCAGATTGATGAAAATTTTGGCACAGATGTCTCAACAGTCTCAGAAAGAAATGGCAAGTGAGCCAACAAATCATCTAGAAGATGATGCTCACTTGCATGAATTTTTGGTTTCTCCAACAGAGTTAAAGATGGAGAATATGGTTGTGATGTTTGAATCATGTCAACATCCAAGAGTGTGTGGGAGAATTTTGTAATATCCGGGAAAATTATGTGAATATTATATGTTAAATAAATAAATATTATGTGTTTTATAAATTTAGAGAAATTATTGCCATGATATTAGATGTTATAGCTGTTATGTGTGTTTTCGTGCGGACCAGAAAATTTTTCGATTGATTAATATACGTTTAAACTGCAATTATATGACTTTATCCGTAATCGGGACGCGTATTTATCTGCATATTTATTAAGGTACTCGTTTTATTTCATTTTACGCGTGTTTCAATGCATTTTATGTGTTATCGGGTTTTTCTGGTAATTTAGGGATCGTTCCTGTTTTTCAAAAATTAACGGACCGGACCCCACCGGGACGTCAAACCCCACAAAATCTGTGTTTTCATTTTTATAAAATTATTCGTATTTCAAATACCCATTATTTTTGTATTTTCGAATTATTCGCAATTTTCGGGGAATTTTGACATTAATTTTGTATTTTATCGTTTTTAAAATTATTTCCCGTAATTATTATTTTGGGACCTATTTATTTTAATTTAGGGATAAAAACACCCTTAATTTATTTTGGGGATATAATTTTAGATTTAATATAAATAGCTGAGACAGATTTTTTATTTATTTTATTATATTAAAATTTCAGAAAAATAGAAATAGGCAAGAACATTCTTGGGGGTGAAATCTTTTCCTTTAACTTCAATCGTGGTTTTTGATCGATTCTGGAAACCAAATCGGACGTTTTGCATATCAAATTGATTGTCTTGAAGAGCCCAATCTATTGGTACCAATTTCATTAACTGAGATGCAGTATCTTGTGATTTCGATTTTTGTAGTTTATGGTCTAAATTCGTTCTTGATTTTAGAGGTATTGTTTGATGATTTGGTTGAGTTATAATCGTTCCTGGGATTGTAAGGAGTAGTTTAGCACTTTGTTTCGTTAGTTTTGATTACGATTTAAGTGAGTTCAAGTTTTAAACTTTCTTAATTTTTCTATTCGATTTTGTTGATTATTGTGATGATTCTGATGATTTCTGAGATCATGAGTAGATTATAGGTTGTTAGAGCTTTGAATTGATATAAAGAAGATTTTCACCGGTTCATTTTTTTCCGTTGTACTCGCCGGTTTATGGCCGGAATATTGATCGGGATTGTTTCGGTGGTTTCTGGGTTGATGAAGCTGTGCAGGGAACGATGTGGGATTGATTCCGTATAAAAACCAGATGAAACAGAATCGATTGGGGGGGTGTTGCAGTGGCGCCGGGAATTCGCCGGACTCCGGCAAAGTCGTCGGTTTCTGGGGAAAACCCAGATTCCGGTCGACCTTCAACCGGAGTTCTTAGCAACCCGGTTGAAGCCCCAACCCGACCCGTTTTTTTAGCTAAAACCCGGATTCAATCCACCCAAACCCTAACCCCTTTCCCCTAAACTGTTTTCCAGATTTTCCTTTTATTTTTAATTCAAAAACTCAATTTCATTTTTTTTAAAAATCATTTCTTTTATTTACAAAAATCATTTAAGTATTATTTTAAATTCCAAAAATTATTTACTTAATTAGTTTAAATTCCTAAAATTATTTTCTTTTATTATTTTTAAAAATACAATTTGATTTAATTATTTATAATTTATTTTAGTTAATTATTTATGAATTTAATTAATTGATTAAAAATCAATTAATCAATTAATTTTATTTATAAATAGTTAAATAAATATAAATTATTTATAATTAATTCAAATAATTTCTAAAAATTATTTTAAGGTTTTAAAAATTATATTTTGGTATTTAAAAATTAATTATTATTATTATTAATTGATTTAAATCTATTTATTTCTTATTTTATTCATTATAATTAAACCGTTCGTCCGTTTAATACGAAACGAACGCGTACAGACTCAGAAAAATATTACACTTTCAATGAAAATACTTTTAAGACCTAATTTCTTTTATATTGCAATGTCATTTGATTTGTATATTAGTTTGAGTCGGTATTTAATCGATAAATGCTAATATTAACTTAATTTTAATTCTGAACGCCCTAGGGCGTATCTTTTAACGATCTGACTTATGTATTACATGAATTATGTGATTACGTGTTATACGAATACCATGATTACATGCTATGTGATATGCATGCTATATGTTTACAGTATAAAATGCCATATTTAGTTATAAACGATCGGGTAGATGTCAAGACGTATAGTTACATCGATTGAGTTTGGTTCTGTCAGTTAAGATAGTTCTTTTATTTATAGAATTGGGTAGCAAGGAGTGTGGTCAAGTGCTAGACGGAGTTGATAGCCAGCAGTTGTAAGCCAGGGTTTTACTGAGAAGTTATTGAGCATACCAGGCAAGTATTCTTCCCTATTCTAAATTCAGAATATCTTATTGTTTTGCTTATTCAAAATATAAGAACTGTTTATAAATACTCTGATAGTGCATTGAATATCAATACTCCTATATTTATTGACATTCTCTTATTCTAGCAATCATTCTGCTAGAACCAATCTTTTGATTTGATAGATAGTGAATAACTATACTATCCAGATATACTCTATATAGTGAAACTTTGAATTGAGATTAGCGAATAACTAATTGTTCTAGTTATTTCGCCATCAGTTGTTGAGATAACTCCGGACCATGTGACATGGGGAGTTGAATAGATAAGGATGTCATTGATCCGACTCCTTTAATCAAAATTTATTTTGTGAATTGATTATTGGTTAGCATAAGAGGCCGAGGCACCGGTCTAGAGTGAGCTATTATACGAAAGTGTAATATCTTGCTAGGCGAGTATATGCCTTTTTCCATGGATATCCAATAGGTAGGTATGGCTGCGGGATATCGATACCTATATTTACGGTATGGCTGCAGGATACCGGTGTTGTTTCGTGACTGATCATCAGGAACAACATAGTGCATAATTGTGCTTGATTAAATTGTCGCTTAAACTTTAAAATTTATATCAACTTGGACTTTTATTCAGACATTGTTATTGTTGTTCACTTACAAACTTTATATTACTTGCTGAGCATCTCTTAGCTCATACTTGTTTATTAATCTAATTTTTCAGCTAAACCAGAGCAGGCTTGAGTTCCAGGTTTGATTAGAGGTCAAGTGCTTGTAAATAGTTTGGTGTATTTTTCAGGTAGATAGTTTGGGACGCTTGAATAGTATAAAGGTTTGTAATAAAATTTGAATAAGTTGTAAAACTAATTAGACTTATGGTTTGTAATAACATTTGGTTTGTATTAGTGCCTGTTCCATACTATAACATGTGATCGATCCAATACAGGTAAAGGGGTCATATTTATTATATTATTCCGTTGTGATTATTTTATTATGGTTTATTGGATAGTGACCCCCAAATCTAGACCCCGGGTTTGGAGGGTGTCACAGGTTGGTATCAGAGCTACAGGTTATGGTCACTGAAACATGCTTAGGATTGTCATAGATGAGTCATAGAAAGATCACATAAGATAGGCGCGTGTAGTTTAGCTCTTATAGGGTTAAATTTAGGTTATTGGGCTATGTTATAGTTAAGTTGTTTAGTTTCCCTATTTTGTGTTTAGCTCTTAGTTTTTGTGCCATTGCTTTGTTATTGTGTTGGTTTTGAGAATGGTAAGAAGTGTTGGAAGAAAGGTTGGAAGGTTGTGTTGCAACCCTATCCATTGTTTGTTGGTTTAATTGAGACTTCGAGCAAGGATTTAAAAGGTTTGGATAATTCTGAGTAAATTTTCTTTGTGTTGTTATTCTCAAGATAATAAGCGGGATTATATGATAATCATGTCGCTTGTGTTAATATGGTAGCAAGTTTATGATATTTTGAGAAGAGATAATGTTTGAGAATTTCGATATGCTAAGGAATTGCTACATATTTGACACAATGCTTGACAAATTACTATATATGTTAATTGTTTCTTACCGGAATAATGGCACCAAAGAGAATGAATAATTCAGGAGAGGATCGTACCGAGAGTCGGATGGGTCCAACGATTATCCAGAGAATAATCTTTTCCTTGAGATGGATAACACATTGACTGGTCCAAACAAATCCATGTATAGCAATTGCAAAGGTTCTTCAATTGTTGAATCAAACTTCTTTCTGAATGATGCTTTGATTTGTTTTCCCTTTTGGCAATCATCACACAGTCCATCTTTTGTAAACTCCACTTAAGAAATACCTCTAACCAGTTCTTTCTTGACAAGCTCATTCATAGTCTTGAAGTTTAGATGAGACAGCTTCTTGTGCCATAGCCAACTTTCATCTTGACTTGCTTTACTGAGAAGACAAGTAACATATTCTGTATTTGATGAGTTGAAGTCAGCTAGGTACACATTTCCTTTTCTCACTCCAGTGAAAACCACTTTATTGCTCCTTTTGTTTATCACAACACAGGCTTCTGAATTGAAGGTTACTGAATTGCCCTTGTCACAAAGCTGGCTGATACTCAGCAAATTACGCTTGAGACCGTCCACTAGGGCAACCTCCTCAATGATAACATTATCTTTAGAAATCAAGCCATATCCCACAGTATAACCCTTGTTGTCATCTCCAAAAGTAATACTTGGGCCAGCTCTCTCCGTGAACTCTGTGAGCAGGGTAGAATCTCCAGTCATGTGTCTTGAACAACCACTATCCAAGTACCATAGATTCTTTCTGTTTCCCTACATATATTAAAACCAAATCAATTTAATTTTGGTACCCAAGTTTCCTTGGGTCCTGCCTTGTTATCTTTCTTCTTCTGTTTCTTAGGTTTGATCTCATTTGACTTGGGGATATCAGATTCATCCTTAGTCATCTGAGTTGGACCTTTAAAACCATTCATTAAAAAAAATTATCATGCACATTTTGATTAACAGGAAATGGCATGCTATTTACAAACATGTTATTCCAGTAGGGCATGCTAAATGGCATTTGAGGCATACTAAATGCAGCATAAAAAGGATTAGGTGCAAATGGCATATTAGCACATTGTGCATTCATATTCTGTGCAGACATAACATTCATAGGCATAGAAGGCATAACACTCATATTGGAAAAAAAAGGTGGTACAATCATGGAAGTAGGCATGTCAATTTTGCAATTAACAGACAGATGATTAACACTACCATACTTAACACAGATTTTTTTTGGATCATACTTATCAGGTGTGTAGTTGTTATGTTTGTTAATCCCTACTTTCCCATTTCTATTGTTTTTTTAGCCTCTATTTTAACCTCAATCTTTTCTAGTCTGTCATTCAATTACTTGATGGACAGATGACCAACATTCACTTTCTTCTCCTTCTTCACTTGACTTGTTTCTCCTGAAATAAAGTTTTTGGAAACTGATCGATATTTTCCATTTAACTTGGCAAGTTTGGATTTACTCACAGGTTTACTCACAGCCGACGGATGAGGATTTATGTCACTCGACGGATAATCTTTTTGATTATCCGACGGATAACTCTCATCATCCGTCGAGTCTACATCTGTTAGCAATCCTTCAACCAAATTGGATTCCAGCTTCTCTTTACTCTTTTTTCAGGCTACATCACAAAATGACTCAATACCTTGAACTTTGGTGATTTGAGCATGGACATCTCTGGATGATTTCCATGCCTTAATCACCTCTTGTTCTCGTTCAAGCTGCTTCTTCAAAATCTCTTCTTTCTTCAAGGACTCAGTTAATTCAACCTTAGCAGTCTTACATTATATCCTCAATTTTTCAAATTCAATGAACTGAGACTCTAGCACATTATTCCTCTCACTTAAAAACAAATTGTTTTCTTTGATTTTAGCATTTTCCTTAGTGAGGGACTTAAGTGTAACACGCAAATGATATAGTTCTGTAGACATGTCATTAATTGCATCATTATACTCAACTTTAGATAAATATGCAAGGTTAGTAGTGATTACCTGATTGCTTGAAGAACTTGTCTCTGTTTCATCAGAACTTGGCCATTAGGGATACATTGACATAGCTGACATCTTCATCCTCATCCAGACCATCTGCTGCCCAGTTATTTTCTTGTGTAATAAAAGCCCTTTCCTTTTGTTTGAGCAACTCAAAATACTTCTGTTTATAATCCACAGGCTCAAACTTTTTCTTGGAATCTGACTTTCTGCATTCATTTGCAAAATGACCAGCTAAGCCACATTTGAAATATTTGAATTTTGATTTATCGACCATGTTTCTATTTGGCTTAGCAGCTCCAAAGTTCTTTTTGAACTGGAGCTTGTCAAACCTCCTGGATAAGAATGCTAAGTGTTCATCAATATCATCCATGTCATCTCGACTCAATGGATCTTCATTATCAGCTACCAACCCTTTTCCCTTGCTTTCACAGACCTTTGATGCAGATTCAACAGCTTCCATCTTCATCTCCTTCTCTTTCTCTAACTCAGAAACAGTGCAATGGACCCTCCTTTCTTCCTCCCTTTCTCCATTCTTTCATCTTGCTCTATTTCAAGCTCATAAGTCTTTAGAATGCCATACAGTCTCTCTAGTGTAAACTCCTTGTATTCTTGTGAATTTCTCAAGGAGACTGTCATTGGTTTCCATTCTTTTGGAATGGATCTTAGGAATTTGAGGTTAGAATCTTGGTTTGGTAGACTCTTCCATGCAGCTTCTGAGCATTTAGTAGCTTTTGAAATCTACTAAAGATATCAGTGAAAGTTTTACCTTCTTCACAGTGGAAATGCTCATATTGCTGAATTAGTAACTGTATCTTGTTTTCTCTAACTTGTTCAGTGACATCACAAATTATTTGAATGGTGTCCCAAATCTCCTTGGCTGTCTTGCAATTGATGATGTTGTCAAACATGTCACCATCCACTCCATTGAATAGAATATTCATGGTCTTTTTGTCCTTCCTGACTTGCTCAATATCAGGTTCTGACCATTCATGCCTAGGCTTGGGGACTGAAGGCTCATTGCCAGTGACACCTCTCATTGGAATGTGAGGACCTCTTTCTATGCAATCAACATAGGCCTCATCTTGAGAAAGTAAATGAAGATGCATCTTACCTTCAAGTGATGGTAATTATCTTTGTACAGAAAAGGAATCTTGACTCCAACATCCTTCTCGTTCATCTTGCTGTTTGTTGTGATATTTAAACTCTTTGTGCTTCAAGAGCTTGCTCTGATACCAATTGTTAGTCCTTAATAATGCATCAAGAATTACAGAAGGGGGGTTAAATGTAATTCTAGTAAACTTTTTCTTGAACTATAAAATGTTCTAACTCAAACTACATATATAAGTGTTTTGATTTGCAAGGTGCAGGAATCACAAGTTAAATAAATCAAAAACACAAAGTAATAAAAATACAAGTCTTTAAAACTTTCTGGTGGATTTGAAAGTATCCACCAGAGATATATATAGATATATCGAATTAAGAACTCTGTGAAGAACAAATTGTCTCACAGCTGCTTTACAAGTGAACAAACAAACTGCAGAGAAATTCTTAACAATTACAGCCTTTTCTATTTCTCTTCTAAAAGTGTTTGCTTAGTTTTTTGTTCTACTAGCTACACCTAGTTTATATACCACCAAGTTTACATGGTAATAAGACAGGATAATAAAACAAAACTATCAAGTCAAACTCCATGCTGCTTCACTACTCTATTCCAGCATCTTTGAAAATCTTCTTATCTTGCATGGAAATGGTAATGCTTCTTTGTTCTTCATTTCCTGTTAAACAAGCTTCCACATTCCTTTTGCAAACACCCAACACATGTGACTGTGTTGTCACTGTCAACAGATATTTGAATTGATCATCCGTCGGGTACATGCTTGTCATCCGTCGGGTTGCCTTGTTGTTCATCCGTCGGGTAGCTTTGTTGATCATCCGCCGGGTAGCTATTTGACACTTGACTTCATTTCGCTTATGCAGAATTACAAGACATCTAATATTTTCAATTAATCAACATATTCTCAATATCTAATTAAAGTCAACATGACTTATATGCTACTATAGAATCTCTACAAAGATGTTTACAGAAATGTGCTACATGACTTATTATTACATAAGCTACTCACCCGATGGATATCAATTAGTCATCCGTCGGGACTATATTGAATCATCCGTCGGGACTATAATTGATCATCCGTCGGGTGCTACATTTTTCACTAAGTTAAATCTACTAAGGTGTTTTGTTAATGTTATCATCAAGTTCACAACATATTCCCAACAAGACTGTTTAGGCATGTCCTTAGGCAATATCGCCTTATTAATTAGATTAATGATTGAGGAGATATAAATGTAAAGTGCATAGTAATGATAGTGTTGCAGACCCACTGACTAAGGCTTTGTCGCAGCAAAAGTACGATGGTCATACTAGTTCCATGAGTATTAGATACATGGGTGATTGGCTCTAATGTAAGTGGGAGATTGTTAGTGTTTGTGCCCTAAAGACAACACTATGATGTTTTAGTTTAAGACTTAAGGATTATTAATGTTTATGTTCTATCGATTATTCTCTTTATAATTTATTAATTCTTAATTTACTGCGATATAAATGTTAGATTAATAAATGTCCTTGGAATATGATATGCAATTCTATATCTCTAAGTACGTGACTTAGAAATGAGATTATGAGAATAATATCAATATTCCTAAAGGTCCCTAGTTGAGTATTATTATTAAGGGACAATAATAATGCATTAAGAATGGTGTGTTTGTTGACTGATGATCACATCTCATTGATCATAGGTATAGTGATACTAAAGTTAAAAACACAGGCAGATGTATATGTACATGGTGCCTGACAGACCCAATGTGAGATTCTACATGTCTGTTGTGTCATAAGTAATTCTCACAGTGATAATGACGTAATGGTCCTTAGACCTGAAGTCATTATATTTCTATACGAGAATTAATATACATTGATTCCATTAAAAGTTATCCTTGACCGGGTAATGATAAAAGTGGACATTGGGTATATTATGAATCGTATGAGAAATATGAATGATCTAGATGGGATTTAAGCCTCCTATTTTAGGAGTGATATTATTGGCCTCTTGTGTGAGCTAGACTATAAAATGCGTGGTCACGCTCAAATATTGATTTGATATGATAGTCTACTCATTGATCAATGAAACTTTGATTAAACTATGATGAGGATGACACATTACATGCCTCTAGTTTAATCTATAATATATGGTTAAAGGGATTATACTACATTGTACATAATTCACAAAAGGTTTAATCAATCACCGATTCAATTATTATTACTTGGGTGGCAATGATGTATTACTAGATGTCGCTCATTGTTTACGATTTTAAATTAGATATAAAATTCGTTGCCAACGTAATAATAACCTATAGGGTCACACACTAAGAATGCTTGAAGGATTATTTAATTTAAATTGGATTTAAATTATATTAAAGTAATTCAAATTATTTATAATATTAATTAAGTATGACTTAATTAATTAGATAAATATTGATATTCGAATTTACTAATATTAATTATGAAATTCATTTGTTAAATAATTAAGTGTGACTTAATTATTATATAAATAAGAATTTCGAATTAATAATAACTTCTAATTAGTTAAGAGTTATAATTCTTTTTCTACTCTCTCTGTAATATCTATTGTGTGGCTAATTTTGTGAGCAAGACTTTTACTTAAACCCTAGCCACCAAGAGAGAAGATGGAGAGAGCAAGAAGAAACAAGTTTGTGCTAGTACTAGAGATGCACAAAAAGCCCGGGCACGAAAATATGGCTCGACCCGATCCGGTCAAAGCCCGGTCAAGCCCAGCCCGGGCTTAGGGCCTCGACGGGCCCTATATTTTTAGGCAAAGCCCGACCCGACCCGGCCCGGTTAAAATCCCGGGTTTCGTCCCGGCCCAGCCCGATTAAGAGCCCGAAAAACCCCTATTAAAATCTGATTATTCTAATATATTTTCTTATATATTTATGAATTCACATTTACTATAAATATAAATAATACTTTAAACACATATATATTTACATATTTATGACTAATAATATTATTTATGTATTTCATTGCATTGCATAAATAATGAAAGAAGATATAGTAAGTACACTATATATATTTGGATAAAAATGATAAAACATATTATTCTATAAATATGTTTATTTTTTGCCGAACTTAAATGTTTTCAACGAAGTAATATTTTCATAAAATATTTCATGTAAACCAATATATTTTTACGATGATCTAGTTGTTAACATATGTAGTCTTCAGAATCTCTAATAAAACTCGATCCGATTTAAACTAGAAAAAACCCGTCCCGATCCGATCCGGCCCGAAAAAAACTCGGTTAGGCCCTCCACGAGGGCCCAAACGGACTCTGACATTTTCGGAAAGCCCGGCCCGGTCAAAGCCCGGGCTTTTTAAGGCCCGGTCAAAACACGGCCCGGTGGGCCTTTTGTGCATCTCTAGCTAGTACACATCCAATCCTTGATTTCAAGTATTCGTGTGGATACCGATAGAGCGTAGATCGCGAGAGCGGGATGCGTGGTGATTGAACAAGTTTTGGATCTCCATTAGTCAACCAATTGGTAAAGCTTCTTAAGGTAAACAATCTGATTTACGAATTAAATATATGTTTTTCGCATGGATCCTGCGGTGAGTTTCAAAAAATTCTGATTTTTTATGTTTTTAATTACTGTTTCCGTTGCGTTTATGTGCTCGAAACCCAACATTTAAGAGCCGCTATCTATCAATTATCTGAAGGAACTGAGTATGAAAAGAACTTGAAGATCAGACTAGAGCAGATAATGTTGAAGAAAATTGATGACAAAGTTAAAGTTTTTATTCAGAAATACTACAGAGTCTATCAATAAATATGAAGATCAAATTCTCGAATAAAGTATGCTTAACTACTCTTGCACTTAACATTTTATCTCTCTGGTTTTTAGCACTAGACAATACTTTAGAATTTATGCTTATTCTGCAAAGCATAAATTAGGGGAGATTGTTGGAATTGTCTATGTCAGGAATCAGGATCTGCTAAGGAGTCAGGAACTGTCAAAGGTATCAGGATGTGTAGTCAATCAGGATCTATCTGACAGTCAGTATTTGTCAAGCCGTCAGGATCTGATGCAGTCAAGATATGCATCAAGATTTAAAGATTGCCAGGATATGATTGGATAAGTCACAGCTACATGATAAATCAGAATTTGCTGATTTATAGGATCATAATTGTTGATTTAGATTTGTATAGAAACTAGATAAATTATACTATAAAATATCTTGTAATTGATAGGGATTGATTATAGTTGTGTGATATATAAACACATATTAGGTTATCACTTTCTGGTGTGCTTAACTCGAGTAATTTCATAACCTAGCCGCTCGTAAGAATATTGTTCTTGAGAGAATTTTGTAACAGTTTATTAAATATTAATATAAACTGTTATTCGATTTATCTGTTTATTATTATCATTACTTTACTTATGTGATAAATCAATTTATTGGTTAATTGTATTCACCCCCTTAAACAATTAACCTTACCGGGCAACATCATCAGTATGTTGATGGTGTTTGGAGGTCCGCGTGACTATTAATTACTAATAATTTTTTGAATGAATGTTAAAACTAACATTTTTTTGGTGTAAATGACTAAAAATACCCATTCTGATTGTGGATAGCTGAAAAATACCGTTTGAGATACGAATTTGCCAATTGGGTATCCTATTTTGTACTAGATACGCATTTGCCAAATGGTATAAAAAATAGATAAATTATGATACACATTTGGCAAATCTGTATCTCAAATGTAATATCCAAATTGTGAATGCGTATCATTTGTAATTTTTTGAGATATTCAATCCAGAAATGTATATTATCGTTACCCAATTAAGAAATACATAATTAAATAAGTATTTTTAGCCAAATGTTTTCAAAATGGGAATTTTGATGCATTACATCCAAAAATGGGTATTTTTCACTATTACCCTAATTTTTTTTATCCCATATCCATAATTAGTTAATTACCAATTTATCCCTGACGACCAAACCATAAAATGTACCATCTCCCCTACTAACCAAACTAGAGCTGGCAATTCGTTCGTTTCGTGTCGTGTACTTTCGTGTTTCGTGTCATGAATGCCTAATCCAAATCCGAACTGTTAATGATTCGTTTCGTTTCGTGTTCGCGTACGTTTCATATAATTTAAAATTAATAATAATAATAAAGATAAATAAAATATATATTTAAATATTAAATTTTTACTAGTCGTGTCTTAAGTCAATAAGTCATAAAGACTCAAAAGTCTTATGAAATTTAAATTTCAATCTATTTTGTACCTATTTTCTGTAATATTATATGTAGAATATTATTATTATAATATATATATATATATATATTTTCATATAATTTTGATAAATTTATTTAAATATTTATTTATTTTGTGTACTTACATGTCGTGTCGTGTACCCAATTATAAATCCAAAATCCACATTAATCCATCTCTGTAATTTCGTATTCATATATTTGTTTATAAAAAATGTCAAACCAAATCATTATTTTCACGTGGTAGTGTACGAAATTGTAGAGCGTCGGCTCTACGACAAACCATACAAATGTACCATCAAAATTAGACCCGGTAATTTTGGACACGACACGACTTACACGACACGAAATGATACAAAAATTTAGTGTTTGTATTTTTAATACACGACACGAAAGTATACGAACACGAAATTACACGATCGAGATTTAGTGTCGGTTTTGTGTTTAACCTTCAAGTACACGACACGACACGAAGTATACGATATAAATAAATATTATAATTAAATTTTAAATTTTTTTATAAATATATGTAGGATTATAATAAATATATGCATATTTATTTTTAAAATATTATTTGATTTCATTATATTATATAGAATTGAGATCTAATAATATATTTTTGATATATTTTATAATTTTTTTACCTAAAAATCTTATATTTTAATTTATATTAATATTAAATTTAATATATATTAATATTCAATTAACAGGACATACATGACACGAAACGACACGAAACAAAAGTACACGAACACAAATGTACACGGATGCTGAATATATCGGTTTTGTGTTTGACACTAAGTACACGAAACACGAATGTCAGGTTTGATCAAAATCCCTTGCTCCGCTGGTAAGGTATTCTAGGGCACCAAAACTAAACCCTTTCCCGCCCAATTCTAGGGTTTTGTTTATATTGTTTATTCCCAAATCAATTCAATTCAAAATGGCTGCAATCCACAAAGAATTGCGAGATGAAGTTGAAGGCAAACAAATTGGCTCCAAAAACTACCAGTTTTCCCTTATAGGTGAACCTATATCCATCGATTCCAATGCCGATTCCTCTATTTACGATCTCGAAAAGCCTCCGTCGCAGCCTCTGGCACTTTCGGAACGATTCGGACTCCTCTTTATCGCCCATTCCACCGGTAATTTTACATATATGACTCTAATTTTTGTATACAGTGTGTACTTCTGTTCTTATATTGTTTTGACTTTGATATGTAGGTTTTTGTGTTGCAAAGACACGAGACGTAATTGAGGCGTCGAAGAAGAGCGAAGGTAGAGCCTCGGTACAGGAGTTGAGTGTGGTGGATGTGCCAATCGGGAAGGTTTCGATACTGGCGTTGTCTGCTGACTCGTTGACACTTGTTGTTTCGGTTGATGGTTCTGCTAAGCTTCATTTCTTCTCGGTTTCTGAGCTGCTTAATAAGGTAGTATGTATGTCCGTTATGATGAATTTTGAATGTAATTATAACATCAACTCTTGTAGCACATCGAGGAGGAAGATGACCTACTTGTAGCTACAGTTTATAACCTGTTTGCTTGTTATTCTTCTGTGATTTTTTTTATGAAGCGTTCTAGTGTTTGTGATTGTAAAAATGCAGTTTAACTTTTTTAAATGAATAAGCTGCTGAACCTGTTGTCATATTTGGAGGCGATGGTAGCTTCATGAAAAAATGATATGATTTGCATGGACTGGGCATAGGGAATGAAAAGAAAGAATTTGCATCTTATTATATCTTTTAAATATTGCATACAATTAGTTTTTGAGGAACACTACTACTGTTCAGTCAGTTAATGTAATAATTTTTGAACTGGTACCTTGCAGGAGCAGAAGCCTTATTTCTCCTGCTTGGTTGAAGACTCTAGTGGAATCAAGGACATAAGATGGACCAAGCGTCTGGACCAAGAATATCTTGTTCTTTTAGAAAATGGGAAGTTATATCATGGGCGTGGTCAAGATTATCTTAAGAATGTTGCAGACGATGTTGATGCCGGTTAGTCTTAGAACAAGGGTTGTAGTTACTAAATACTAATACATGTCTACAATTAGCTTCTTCCTCTCGCTGTTTGATTGTAAAATATTTGGAAACAGCCCTGGTAAAATTATTTTGTTAAAAATGGATAAATAATAGAGACACTATGAACCAGTTGTCTCCATTCCTTTGTTATCATTGACTTAGAATAAAAGCCGATTCTTGGTCGTAAGTTGATTATGCTTCATTCATTGCAATGCACAGTTGAATGGAGTATGAGAGGTGATTTTCTTGCTGTGGCAAGAAACAAAGTTATTAGCATTCTATCTTCAAGTTTTGATGAAAAATTGAGCATTTCTTTCTCAATGAAATCATCTGTGGGAGATCCTGATGTTAACAGCAGCATGCAAGGTATTTTTACCTGCTAATAAATCTACAAGTATATTTTTGCACTTCTATTTCTCAAACTAGAACACGCATGGGAGAGTTGTTATACATCCATTGTCAACAAATACATTTCTTTAGTATCAAGTTGTTTCTCTAAACGATTATTTTTCTGGCATAAGTAGTTACTGAGATATTATTTGAAATTGCCACTTGAGTAACTTTGACTCTTTATATTAAAAGTGGTAGAGGGACCTCGTTGCGCTTAGTCGACAAGTGGAAGCTTGAGTTAGCGGGATTTAAGAGTATAGCTAAGAGGGCATAATTTTTAATTAATATCTGATTATATGCATGCAAAAAAAGGTTCATTTTATCACGTAATTAATTCTATAACCCATCAATATATATCTATTTTGTTTTGGTATTTGTTTCTTAATAAGAATTACAACTTTGATCTCAGCTATTAGGCAATAATACTTTTTTACTCAAAACTCAAAAGTTTAAGCGGATATATTTGTCTGAGAGAAAACAACACACGTGTATTTAACAGCAATGATATTTTTGTATCTAGAATTCGATATAATAAGTACTTATTGGACCAATACTCGGTATTTTATGTATTGTTAGTATTACAGTGGTAACATTTACTACATATAACCTAAATTTTAATTCATGTACTTTCCTTAACCACTTCCTAAAGGTGTTTTCAGAGGCTATGCTAAATCACTAGATCTAAGTATACTTTAATAATTTAATTGTTTCTCAGCTTGGAAAATTTGCAAAAGAAATCAACTATTTTGAACTTTATCTTTGACAAATTGTACTTTCTATGTTTCATTTTACGATCTTAGTTTCTTAAGAGCATCTCATACTTGCTTTTAGGATTGCTAATATTGAAAGTGTATAAAAAATGTGTGTATACATGCTGGCTTAATTTTTTAAATATTTGTTTTCCCTGTCAGTTGATTGCATCAGGTGGGTTCGTCCAGATTGCATTATTTTAGGGTGCTTAAAGTTAGGTGACGATGGTACCGAGGAGGGTTACCTTATCCAAGCTATCACAAGCCAGGAGGGAGAAATCACTAATGTCAGTACATGATTCAAGATGAGTTGGCGTTAAATTGTACACCTTATTGTGTGATTTGAGATACCTATGTGATGGTGTAATTTATAATATGCAATGATGTTTGAAGTTGTTGTGGAGTTCAGTCTTTTAAGTTAGTTTCCGGTTTTAGTAGTACAGTAATAAGACAGGATTATTTGCAAAGGTACATAGCACAGAGTAATTTACAAGTAAAATGAGATGTTTAGATTTAAGAAATAAATGTGCTCATCTGACTATAACGGACAATAGTCCCAATCACCTGGTTCTTGTGTCCGTGGTAACCAGAGAAGAACACTAAATGCATCTGTGAGTTCTTCTTTTGTGTGTGGTTACTAGAACAAGAATGTAGAAATTAGCTCACTGTTGAATGCTCCAATGTTATAGAAATATTTGAGCAGTTATAAATAGTTTCAGGTGTATAGATTTTATGTCCCTTGTCTAGATCATAACCTCGTTATTGCCTTTTAAAACTTTTGTTTCTTTCTTCACCTACATAATAAAATCAATACCACTTAATGTGTTTGTTTAAAGACTATTTTTTGCTCCTGCCAAACTTCATGATCATTGTCTGCCCTGTGCTCAATTTTATTTAAAGTGAACTACTAAATACACACATATATATATGCATAATTTTTAAGTGATGAAATGGAATCACACTTGATATATATATATATATATATCTTCTTGTTTTAGAAAACTTCTTTAACGTTTCTCTGTTCTCCTTCCTTGCGAAATTTCTATAATATGGCATTCTATGCAGTTACCTATTAGGATATGCTAAACTATTAGAATTCAAGAAGGTTGGGGAAACAAGGCCGGTCATAATATCTGTATGGTCAGTAAGGTTTATGTAACTGTTTGGATTTGATTGCGTGATTGTATGGTCTTACTGATTTGATGACAATGTCTTATTATCTTGGAGTCTTGCTCTTTATAATAGAAGCTGGTCAGGAACAAACTGAAGCATCAGTTTGGTGCGAGACAAAAGGGTGCTAATTCTTGTACTCTCGTGTCAGAATAGAGCTGGCCATTCTGGAAGAAACTTGAGTTTGTAATTAGCATTCTGATTTTTAAAGTTTTTGTTTTAATGTCGGGTGTGGGAAATTTGTATAGCCCCTGATTTACCCTTCTTTTCAGTAGTTTGTATTTGTAAACCAATTTTCTTTCCACCTTTTTGGTAGGCACTAGGCATGAGCTCCAGCAGGAAACACTTTATGTAGCTTCTATGCAGCTTTTTAGACATTCCATACTTTGCCTCCTAATGACAAGTTAAGTCTTGTATAGTGTACCTCGGGCGGAATTCGCCAATTCGGTATAACTGTCTGATTAGGCTATTGGATTTACAAGCCATCAAGTCCTGCGTAGAACCTGGTATCAGATAATTTGATTAAGCTGAAGTAGGAATGTACTGTTAAAGACCAGTGTTTTCATTGTGGAATTGGACATGCATCACACTTGGTCAATGAGAGCTAAAGCCTAAAACTATGGCTTGGAACTGTGATCACCCACAATTAGCTTGCCATTTTAATATGAAACTCGAGCCGATAATAAATCCATAATAGCATTGATGGGTGTAGGTTGGTACTGACATTTATTAAGTGACATACCAAGGCCACTAATTAGGTTTCTAATTTAGATTAGATTAGAAAATGTGTACATCTACATCTCAAGCCGATAATAAATCCATAATAGCATTGATGGGTGTAGGTTGGTACTGACATTTATTAAGTGACATACCAAGGCCACTAATTAGGTTTCTAATTTAGATTAGATTAGAAAATGTGTACATCTACATCTCTCTAGTTTTTTTGAGACATAGGGAAAGTTGCATCTCTGTGTGATTTTAGTTTCTTTAGTCTTTAATATAGACTAATTTAATGAATGCTTATTTTCATGCGTACATGCTCATGTTAACATATATCTAAAAGAGTTGTGCTTATGTAATATTACCATGAAGACGATCTATTTAAGTACTAGGAATTGGTATCACGATCTAATATTTATCAACAATTAGTGTTACTAATTTACTGCTCTCTCTTAAACTTTTTAATTCATTTTATGCAGCCCTCCTCTCCGGCTGTAAGACTGTTTAATGATGCGTTTCTCGGTTATATGGTTGATGCTGTGCCCTTTGCTAGTAGTCCACATATGTTCCTGAGTTATCTAGACCAATGGTATGTTTTTATCAGTTGACATTTTAAATTGTAGTAATTTTGCATAAATTTCTATTACATGGTCATTCTTTAAACAGCTGTTTATATGTCTCAATGCTTAAGTAGTTTTTCTAGGTGGGTTAATACTTGATAGGCTAAAACATCACTAAAGTTATGGCCAACTTTCAGGTTATTATTTAGTTTTTTAACCTAATATTTATTGTATTTAATTACAAGTTTTAGCTGAGTTGGAGGCTTTTGTGTGTCAGTTTTAACGTTTTTTGCCTAAAGTCAAACTGGTTTAACGACCATGAAACTATTATTGTTTTTGATGATTCAGTTGTAACCTTTACTTGATTCAGTTACACATATATAAACTTTTTAAGTTCGATTATCCACGTGCAACTTAGTCAAGAGTTGAGTGATGTTTTAGCCATTAAACCTGTTTCACGCTTATTGTACGCTTTTTCGTACATCTTATATATATTAGAACTCCTCAGGTTTGACTGAATTTCTTGTGGTGATCTCGGTAATTCTATTAAGTTGTAAATAGATACACTAATGTATTCTACAAAATCGCTGTTTATTGGTAGCGTTTTATGCTTGCCACCATCTCTGAGCATTCACCTGTACCTTATAATTGGCTAACCTTGCCCTTTAATTGGTCATCTGGTGAACTTAAAGTTGGTTAAGTTTGAGACAATTTGATGCAGCACAAAGATCGAAATGAAGGGAAAATAATAAAAAGAAATGTTTGTAACACTCAACTGTAGAAAAAGCACTATCGCTACACATGAAAACGATCAGTTTGGATCTTAACCCATAGAGAACAATCTCAAAAATGAAAAGTCTTGCAATAACAAAAAAAATTACATCTACTCGTGCAGGAGGAAAACCCTAAAACTTTACTCAACATTTAAAATTCTAAAAATAGGGAAAACTGGTAACGAAGAAACATATTATTCTACTATTTTACAGCTATAAACCGTAATATTTTAATGATTATGTAGCATGACTAAATTATGTAATAAATTACTAGTACGTCATTGCTAAATAATGACAAAATATATACAAATCAATAATTTAATTACGTGCTCCACAATGTGAACTTTTGACAATAAACATGGCATTAATGTTGTATTTTCAATAATAGAATTGAATTTTTCATGAACGTTATTATAAAAATTACGAAAATAAGCACATATACTACGTTTCATTAATTTTTTTTTGTTGTTGCGACCTTAAATTTACACCCAAAGATATGTTTGCAGTATATCGTACTTTTAAATAGATAGGTATAAAACCATTTCAGATTTTTAAAAACAATTATTACATTAGAGGTGATTTTCTAAGGCATGTTTCAAATTACTTAGTTTTATTATTAAAAAATGCACAAATTTAAAGTGTGCCCTAAGCTAGGTATTAAAGAGATTCATTTTTTTAATTGACAACGGAAATTGGTTAGTGTGTATTGAAACAAACTTAACTATACATTTAGTTTCTTAAATATATTCAATCTATCGTGATCTCCTGTAATTTAAGTCTACTGCTTATTATTGTACACTTTGTTCTACACACTAACCAATTTCCTGATCTCCTGTAATTTATTATTGTACATTTTGGTTTGATCACATCAAATTCCGGTAATTATCTTCCTTCAAGATAGTATTGAATTCCTGAGATAAGCATACAGGTAGCCAATAAACCCTGCTGGTCAAAAACATATTTGTAGTTTACTCAGAATTTTCAAATAAGCTCTGCAAGTACTAATTGCTTTTCTCTGCTTTTTCCGCTTCCCATTCATTAGGGTCCGTGGAGATGTTTCTAGCTCTCCTGGATCTAACACTTTAGAATTTAGATAGATGATTGACTGTCCAAGATTTAATTCCTTGCACCCTACACTTGTAAATTAAATTTGAAGATTCTATATTATTTGTCACTGCACTTGAAATTGAGATAAATTGTTGGCAAGAAGCTGTGTAACAAGGAGTTGTGAATATGTATTGTGGCATAGGTGTATTAAAGTCATACTCATTATCTGTTTCGACTTTTGCTTGCACTAATTATAAGTGGGCATAAATATAATACGGCATGAACTTAATGCCAATTAAAAAAGCACCGCCATTCATTCTCTCACGAAATTATGATTTTGGTAGATGATGGCATTGTACCTCGTCAAAAATTCACCGTACATCGTCAATAATTTTTAACTACCTCAGTAGTCTTTTTCTGTTACGCCACACTCCCAAGTTTTTTAAGGGCAAAAAGGAGATGAATGTAGAAGAAGTAAAATAAGTTTCACTCTTTTGCTCCCGAGTTTTAAAAAATAAAGAGTGAAATTAGTTTCACCATTATGCTCCCGAGTTGTAATCAAGTTGTAAGGAAATCATGTATTTAATTGTTAAAGTACAATCGTATCCTTACTTTTAAAAGTGAGAATTTAGTTAATAAGGGTAAATTAGTAATATCAAGTCTATTTTAATTTACCTCTCCCACTTTCTTTCCTCTTCATACCATTTTTGGAATGAAAGTTTTGAGAGGAAAGCATTTAAAATTTTCACTCCTGTTTACTTTCCTCCATTAAAACAAACAAATCAGGAGCATAATCAAGGATGGAAATAACATTATCTGCTTTTCTCTTTATCTACCTTCCTCCCATTTTAAAGCAAGGTGTTAGAGTTAACTCTAAGAGCGTCACCAATAGCGTTGCCAGGAAGGTTGCCAACATCTATATGTCCCGACACTCTTGGCCCTTCGCTGCCATCTTATTGGAGTTGTAAGAGTGCCCAAAGGGTGCTAAGAAGTTGCCAACTTTTGGCACCCTTCAAATTTAATTTAAACTCAAATCCTTGTATTGAAAGTGTATATCACACATACCTACTTTATTTTATCTATTTTCTTTTTAATTTATTTGTTTCATAATAGCAAGTTATTGAATTTATGTGGGAGAGCATTTATGCCCTTGTATGAGGTGCCAAATATTGGAGTTAGGAGGTGCCATATGTGACATGAGGTAAAAATAATATATAATTATTTTTATCGTGTTGGCAATGTTTGGTACCCCTAAAAGGTTCCTCGATTTGGAGTTTCTCTAATTTTTCTACTTAATTTAAAGTACTTGGCTATCATATGTCATGTTTGAGACTTCGTACACGTACAAGAATCTGAGCAGCATTGAAAACAGTATTAAGTAAAAAAAGGGAACAAAGAAGTTAAAATATTATATTTATTGCTGCTCACTTTTGATTGCTTATTATGATATCTATCGTTATTCAATAATCATTTTGTGTTTCATATCATTTTATGTTTAATAATTTGGTGTGTTCAGAATATTGATTTAACTCTGGGTTCTTGTTTTGCCACAGTCAGCTTTTAATTATTACCAATAGAAAAACTGTCGATCAGCACATTGTGCTATTTGATTGCTCGACAGATGACAAGGAAGTTGTGATGATTGAATTTCTTAATGATTCGTGGACACCAAGGATTGATTTTCAAGGTGACGTAAACCTGTCATATGCAGTGCCTATTAACTTACTGGTGTATTATTTTTTATTCCTTAGAAGTGGGCTATATTTTGATGTCCCCTAATATTACAGCTTTAGAATTTTCTACTTTCTATCTATAGGTGTGGAGTTTTGTACTTCACATTCAACATATGTCTGCTGCATATGATGTTTACCTGTCTGGCAGAGCCAATAAATTTCAGCTTTATGTGCTAAACGTTTTAAAACTTTAATATAAAGTAGGAATCCAAGAGTTATTTTTCCAATAATTGTATATTATAGTAATATTACTTTTTCTTTCCCTCAGGCCTTTTCTTCTTATACAAAAATTCAGTTTACATGTGCCTGCATTTCTTATCTGTCCCATCACCCTCCCACTCCAGCCTAAATGCTGTCTTTTTTCTCCTTCCACCCAGCTTAAATTTTTATATGTATGGTTTATTATAGGTATATTATTCTAATTTATACCACGTCACTGTAGTAAGTATTTGTTGGAAATTAGAAGTCATGCCTCTTATAATATCATTTGGAAAATAGATAAATGATGCAAGACAGATATATAAACAATGATACTATGGTAACGAAACAATAATAAACTAAAGTTATTAACAGTGATGAATGAAGGCCCAAAACAGTGGGGTCTATTAAAAATAACCTACCACATAACTTGTAAATTTACTAATAAATATAAAAATCCCCTTATATTGCCACTTCTGGTCCGCATTAATACTTTTTAGCCAGCCTTAATTATTTGGATTTTCGTTAAGATGAATTTTTCTAACCAATATGAAACAGTATATTGTTTTTAAGAATCAATAGTCATTGGTTCCTTGAATTCTTGACATTATATTGTCATGCGCTGGAAGTTTCACTAGGAGTTACTTTTTGTCTGATATCCATCTTAAACTACTACTTAGTTCTTCCCTTGAGCTTGAAGAAAGGGAAAAATGCAAAATAAAAATGCAAGATAAACTCTATGACAGCTTGTACTGCCTTACTGCAGGTAATGGCGAAGATAATATAATTATTGGCCTCTCGATAGATAATGTATCCCAAGATAAACAGGCTAAGATCAATTTTGGAGAAGAAAATGAAGTTCTCCCTTGCTGTGTACTTGTGTGCCTTACTGTTGATGGAAAGCTTACCTTTTTCCATTTTGCAAGGTATCTTCGTACTTTCAGATAGTAAAATTATCATAGATAATGAAGCTATTTATCTAACAATTGATTATTATCTTTTATAGTGCAATAGGCAATTTAGCCCAACAGGAAGCTAACTGTACAAGCTCAGTCGAGAATGTTCCTGTACCAGTACCCACAGAACTTCAACTGTCTGAGGTTCTGCCAAAAGCTGATGAACAAAAGAGGGGGGCTGAGGGAACCAAAGAATCTGCTGCGGATCACAAGTCTGTACATGCCAACATTTCTCAAATTATATCTCATGATGATTATACTAGTGGAAAAGAGAAAGTCGAGCAAGTTCTGGATTCACAGACCATTAACACACAAGCAAAAATGACTCCTTTTGTAGATTTAAATTATAATGGAAAGGGCCAGCTATCAAATTTACCTGAACAAGGTGAAATTTTAAGAATATCGTCACTCATGATATCTAATACTGAAAGTTCTAGATCTGTGATCAAGGATTTGAAAAATACAGAATCTCGAACAAATGCAGAAGTTATATCTAAGGCTGATACTTTTTCAGAAAAATTTAAAACTGGTATATCTGATCGTGCAGTTCGCAACGATGTGCCAGATGGTTTCGGGGTTCACGGAGCATTACCAGCACAGACAGGAGCAACTGCTGTACAGGACACATCATTTAAGTCAATTTCAAGTGGACCATCCATTTCATCTAGTCCTGCTGAGGGAAGGACGTCAATGTTTTCTTCTAGTAAATTTCAAATGAATCAATCGAATGCCAATAGTACTACACATGTTCAACCCCAAAAACAATTGCCTTCTAAAGATTTTGTTAGCTCTTTTAATTCCACTCCTCATACGAACAGACCTCAAGGGAATGTAGAGTTTTCACCGCAATCACGTAGCCCACAAGTTCCATCCAGAGAAAAGTTTGTGTTGGATAGTTCTTCCAACCCGGCTGCTACCGCTACAAGTTCCCGATTACCATCTTCAAAGGGGCTGGGTCCTGGACCAAACTTGTCGAGACAATTCCTCAGTGTAATCTTATACGGTTCTCATAATTGTTATTCTTATTTGATTTGTTTCTTACTTGAAAAGTTTAACAGATTTATATATTTTGTTTAGATTATTTGTTTGCTTGCTACTTTCTTTCTTAATTTGTAATTGGCCTTCTAAATGGAAGTTGACTGACTTTCCTTTGAGTATGATCAAGGTTGTAATATTTTAATGCTTGTATGAAAGCATTAGTTGTTCTGGATCAAGTTTTCTTATATGGGTACTTAAACTTAAAATATGGATTAAAGCTTATGTTTCTAGCTCCAGAGAAGTTAATGTTTAAGGCACTGCTAAGTATGCGATTCTAGAAATGTATCCTTTCATGTTACCTTTGGTTCTTTCCTTGTTCTTGTATTTTACGCACACATATGTCTTGTTTTTGTTGGAAAGTATTATGTAAACAATTTAGTTTTATTGGCTTCTGCGTCTAAGCTTATGATTTCTCCAGGTTGAAGAGATGACCAAAGAATTGGATGTCCTTTTTGAACACATAGAAGGACTTGGTGGCTTTGGTGATGCCTCCATGTCTGAGCAAAAAAACTCAGTTATTGCACTGGAAAAAGGGATTCGGACTTTGTCCGAAAAATGCGGAAATTGGAAGGTTAGCTTTTAGTTCTTAGTTTAAGTTTCAATTGTAATTTATTCTTGTATGATTTATTATAAAGATTATTTACTGCAATAGCACAAGATTTTTCTTATATTATTTTGTTACCCTTGTCATAGCTACAGTTTTTACTGTATTTGATTTAGGGCTTGTTAGCAGGTTTGACCACTGTTAGGGCCAAAACAAACACCCCCGGTCTTCTAGGGCTGCAAATTTTTTAGCAACTTTTCTTTAAGTTTCAATATTAACTATCAAAAATGACAAAGTGTAGTAGTCTGTACTCACTTAAAGGCTATTCTTTGGGCATATGAGTACTCTCTATTTTTCCCAAGTAATTTGTCTATTACTTGCATTAAGAAATGTAAGCTTCTCGATATTAGTAAAGAGTGGACTGTGGAGTGTGTTTTTGTGTATATAGTATTTTTTTGGTCCTTATTCCATCCCTTTTGTCTCCATTGTTTTCCTCCTCCTTAAGTGAGAGCTCTCAATTATATTATTGCAAGGGAGTCTTTTGTGTAATGACATAATTATAATTTGGGTTTGTCCAGTGTGTGCCCTTGGGCACACATTAGTCACTTAATTTGATGCTAGTTTTATGATCTGGCTTGTGGTTATTGTTGGTGTTTTTTGTGCATACAGGGGGGCCCATTATCATTAATAAGTAGGAGCCAATCAAAACTTGACAACTCATCTTTTATTGTGTACCCTTGGGCACACTAGACAATCCGTTATAATTTATAACCATGGGAATGGTGTATATAATATTGTAAGATACCTGGATCTTTTGACAGTAGTAATATTTATGGGGTATAAGAGAAGGTTAATATTATGCTCTACAATTTTGCTGTGTTTCTGTGTGTGTGTGTGTAATTATGTATTAAAAGATGAACATATATGTATATGTATATACATGTTTATAAATATGTAACACTGTACTGTACGGACACCTTATCACTATGGCATCTTAGCTCATAATGTGGTGACGACATAGCGACTGTTAGTTTCGTAAGAAGTTTGTTGCTTACTGACCAATAAAGTAAGCATTGTATAGTTACCACATTGTAGAATATTTTTATAATAAACGAGGTCTGAAATTAAAAAATAAAATTTGATAATAGTGACATGCAGATATAGATGTATCTATGTATTAATACCATCAGTACTGTAAGTCATAAACTTTGTAAATGTGAATTTGTAGCGTCTAATGCCCAATTAACTAACCGAATGAGTTCACAGTGCATATAAATAAATTAAGTAGCGGGGGATTAAAACTAAAATGTAGTTATAACTTGGAGTTCAGAATATTGTATAGTTAAAAGAAGGTAATAAGTAGGTATCAGGGAATACTGTATAGTTGGTCTTGATGCTTCAGAACTAAACATATCACGCGTGGGTCGAGAAAGTTCCATTTACTTCAAGAGAAACCAACTGCTATTGATTTCGCAGTGTGTTGGCTAATAATGAATATTTTTTAAATTCTGTTGAACTTGGTATATATAACTGCAGTTAAATGTTGTCCGTATTTCTCTGATTATAACCATTGTTATAAGTGAGATAATTTGACATTGTGAATATTTTAGTATAGAAATTATATATGGTGCTATGTATATGTAATAGATGATGCCTCCTCTTGTTGCCCTTGAAGGCTTGAATGCATTACCTTGTTGCCAATTTTTTAACTTGTCCTATCTTGTGGTCTTCAATCAACAGGGTATCATGGAGAAGAGACTTGCTAAGATCCAACTCATTCTTGAAAAGACTGTTCAAGGTATACTTAGCTTTAGTATTGAGTGGTAGAAGTGATTTCTTTGTATTATTCTGTCCTCAATTTCAATTAAAATTTATTAAGCTTTTGGTCGGGATACCTGAACCTATTTTATGATTTGCTTTCGATTAACGTGAAAAGGAGGAAATAAAAGACCCCCGAAACTAATCGGACCAAGTCAGCACAGGCTATTTAGTCTGTATTTTATAACGTATTACTGGTAAATAATTTAGGTAATGCCACATTATGTTTAATGACTGCAATGAACAAAGCTGAACCTTCATTTGTTGTGCACAAACGTCTCGGTAAGGCCTCGTAATATAAGAAGATAAAATGGTGATAAGAGTGTATGATAGTTCATCTTTTATTATGGTTGTCGTTTGGTGAATGGAAACAATATTATTTCATTATTTTTATAAATGAAGAAAGCCGGGTAACCAATCCATATTAGTGTGAACTTCGTTTTTTTTCTTGCCAAATGAATCTTTATAAGATTTTTTTGTAGCACTTGGATTTATATAAGCTTTGCCAAAATGGCACTCAAGGGCTGTTATAGTGAAGCTTTCAGATCCAAGTTGAGGGATGGTTAATCTTTTGCTATATGGGTGCTCTCATACCCGCACTTTGCTGATCAGTTGATGTGGCAAGTTCACACCAAAAATTTAGCGTGATCAGAAAAAACTCAATCAAATATCAGAGATACTATCATCATTAGTTACGTCGGTTATTACCAAAATGTGAGTGGAAATACTTCCACATAAACATATGAGTGTTAATGATAATGCTGATGTTATCATCATTGTTTATGTCGGTTATTCCCAAAATCAAGCTATACCTGAATGATATAAATATATTCCGTTCTTTTTGAATTTAAGATCCCGTGTTCAATATGTCTGAATTATTTCCAATTGACTTTAGCTTTAGCGAGGAAGATATACATGGAAGGCATTGTCAAGCAGGCGACGGATAGCCGATATTGGGATCTGTGGGATCATCAAAAGTTGAGTCCCGAACTAGAGTTAAAGCGGCGGCACTTATTAGAACTAAACCAGGTGAATACCACTTATATTTCATGTGATGATTCAGATATGTACATTTGAAAATTCATCATTTTATAAATGTTATATTGCAGGAGTTAACCAATCAGCTTATTGGTCTGGATAAACATTTTAACTCTCTTGAGCTCAATCAATTTTCCGAAAGTGCTGGTTCTCAAATGAATCCTAGAACTATTCAAAGCAAGCATGGGTCATCAAGGTAACTGAACTACCATGATTTGTTAGTGTTCTCTATAGATCCATAACCTTGCTCAAGATCTTTCGTGTCTTGACGTCTTGTATGCCATTGCAACTAGGGCAAGCTTGTTTGGATTTACCTAATTCAGTTTGAAAGTCTTTTGGTCTTTTCACTTTTGGGAACAAGCAGCAAGCTGATAATAGAATAACTGAATTTCAGTCTTGACTTATTTCAGATATGTAAACTCCTTGCATAGTTTACAAAATACAATGAGCTCACAACTAGCAGCTGCTGATCAACTTTCTAAATGTCTCTCTAAGCAAATGGCTGTCCTGAGCATCGAGTCACCCTCCATCAAAAAACAAAATGTGAAAAGAGATTTATTTGAAACAATAGGCATCCCATATAATGATGCCTCTTTCATTTCTCCGGGTGAAAGAAAAGCTTCAAATACCTCTTCAAAACAGGACCGCCTGAGTTTGTCAAGTTCTGTCGCTGCTAAAGAACAATCCTGGAGAAAAGATTCAACCATGCTAAAAAGTTCTGAACCAGAAACTGCAAGGAGACGCAGAGATTCGTTGGACAGGGTAAAATATTTTGGCATGCTTTTTCTACATCATTTTCATTTTCTATTTCACCCATGACTTAATGTTCATGAGTTTAAGGTACTGATGTTAATCCATTTCTTATAACATGAATATGTTGATTCTTTCGAATTTCAATCGCAGAACTGGTCTAATTTTAACCCTCCAAAAACAACTGTAAAAAGAATGCTTCTGCAAGAAAATCGCCAGAGTCTGAAAACTGGCAGGTCATCCCTTGTGATTGACCAGCAACTCTTTAATCGTGAATTGGAGAGATCAGCATTTGTTGCTACAGAACCATCTACCAGCAGCTCAGCTACCATTTCAAATTCATTCAAAGGTAAAGATTTTCTTCTTTTGAGAAATCTGAAGATTAATCATATTTGGTAATAATGACTACTACATATTTTCTGAATACACAAATGTAAATTCGTAACTGAGAATAGTTGCTCAAGTACACTTCTAATATTATGCAGTTACACAAAATGCAACTACATCAAGGTCTCCGGAGATTGCGTCGACATTGTTTAAAACTGAACTACAAAATGCTTCACAACCTAGGACAAATTTATTCCCCTTGCTATCACAGTCGACTCAAAATTCGGGGAGTGGGATTAATAAACTTTTTGTTAATGTTTCCAAGTCGACAATGCAATCTGAAATTGACCTTCAGCAAACACCTGCAAGTTCCACTAGGTTTTCTGAAAAAATTCTCCCATCCCCGAAGAAAACAAACACAGTTCCAAATTCAAGTAACAACCAGCTTGGGCTATCTGGACTTGCGAGTAGTAACTTAAAGCATGAACCTGTAGTCACCGAAAGTTTGTTCTCTGATAAAAGTAGCAAAAATCAGTCCTCTGCTGTGCTAGCCTTTGGTTCAGCGCCCAGTTTTTCCTACCCTGGGACCATGAAAAGCAATCCCAGTCAATTTCCGGAAGCCTCATCGTCATTGATGTCGTATTCAACTTCCGGATTACACTCAGTGATTGACTTGTCACCGCCCCCTCCAAAACCAGCTTCCCCAGCTGTCTCATCTTCCACTGTATCATCAGGTAGCTTGACAATTAATTCTAATGCCAGTGTTCCAAAACTACCCCTGCATGGATCAGTAGCTTCTGCTTCGATTTCTCAGCCATCGGAAAATGTACTAAATTCATCTGTCACGCCTTCTTTAAATTTCTCATACAAGACTCCCAGCACTGAATTAGTCAAGCCAAGCATCGAAACAGATAAGAAGTCTGAAATGCTGAATTCAACTTTAAATTCTGGATTACAAAGAGGTAGATCTGACCTAAAACTTGAACCTCCTGTAACATCAAAGCCTACAAGTGACATATCAACCTCTTCACAGTCTGGAATTCAATTCAGTTTCAGTGTTTCAGATTCAGCCACAAAACCTAATCCAGAACAACCGTCTCCTGCTGCTGTCCAATCTTCAGCTTCTCTTGCAGGTCTTGCAACTGCAAATGATCAGAAAATTGATAATTCAGCTGGAATATATACACAAGAGGATGAAATGGAAGAGGAAGCTCCTGAAGAAAGTACATTAGGTAGTCTTGGTGGGTTTGGAATTGGAACTATTCCTACTCCTGCTGCTAAACCAAATCCATTTGGTGGTTCTTTTACTATCACTAGTAGTCCACCAAACCCTCCATTTTCGATGACAGTTCCTGGTGGTGAGCTGTTTAAACCGGCATCTTTTAGCTTTCCATCTCAGCAGCCCTCTCAACCAACTCAGTCTTCAAATTTTGCTTCTTTTACCAGCGGCTTAAGTGGTGGGACAACTGTTCAAGTACCTACTGGAGGATTTGGCCATTCTGCACAAACCGGAGGTGGGCAACAAGCTTTAGGTTCAGTTCTTGGTTCTTTTGGACAGTCGAGACAGCTAGGTGCGGGACTACCTGGGACTGGTATTGCTTCTACAGGTGGATTTGGTGGTTTTTCCGGCAATCAATCAGCTGGTGGTTTTGTTGGTAATCAGCCTACTGGTGGTTTTTCAAGTGCAGCAGCTGTAGGCGGCTTTGCGAGTCTAGCTTCTGCAGGTGGTGGCTTCTCTGGTATAGCTTCTGCTGGTAGTGGCTTCTCAGGTGTAGCATCTTCTGGTAGTGGCTTCTCAGGTGGAGGATTTAGTGGATTTGGTGACGTTCCTCCTACGGGTGGTGGTTTTGGAGGAGCTGCTTCTGGTACGTTTCCCTCAACAGGTATATTCAATATTTGATACTATGTTCGCATTATGAATGTCAAGTGGTTTTGTTTTGTTATGCTTTCCTGAGTTGCTCATAATATTTAATTTTAAGGTGGTGGATTCGGAGGTTTTAACAACCAAGGAAGTGGTGGCTTTTCTTCTTTCAGTGGCAGTGGAGGTTCTGTGAGACCCCCGCCTAATCTTTTGACCCAGATGAGAAAGTAGGTCACAGATATCAATAAGCAGGGTCAGTTATCCTCTTATGGAAGCTCCATATTAAGTGTTTTACCATGCTGGGGACAGTTGATAGATATCCACTTCTCTAAGAAGATGTACCAGTGTTCTTGTTCTTTCTGGATTTTCCAGTAAGTACAGTAATAGTCTAATTCGTGTGTCATGACATTACTGGATGTGAGCACACTATATTTTGCACAAACCGATCTTGTACTTTTAACATGAAATCAGGGTTAGTGCTCAACACCTGGACTAATTTTTTACTTGCTCAACTTGGAACAAACAGTTGAGTGATGTTGACATCATACATAACAAATTAATGAAGACATCGTACATAAGTGTTCTGCCACAAAACCTAATCCAGAACAACCGTCTCCTGCTGCTATCCAATCTTCAGCTTCTCTTGCAGGTCTTGCATCTGCAAATGATCAGAAAATTGATAATTCAGCTGGAATATATACGCAAGGGGATGAAATGGAAGAGGAGGCTCCTGAAGAAAGTACATTAGGTATTATCCGTCTGGCGGTTCTTTTACTAGCACTAGTAGTCCACCAAACCCCTCCAATTTCGATTACAGTTCCTGGTGGTGGCTTAATGACGACATCGTACATAAGTGTTCTTTTAAGTATTCCATGTGTCAAACTTCTAGTTGGAGTTCAGCAATCATTAATAGAATCTTTTCAAATAAAAATAAAGAAAGAAAAAAAACGTGTAGTAGTAAATTATATTCTTGTTTCCTCTGACAGTATTAACAATTTCATATTCACTGAAATCGACACAACCTGACCATTATTTTTTCTTTTTTGAAGTTTTTGTATGTATGTGAAGTTGTCAAATGGCGAAACCTAATTCTTCTTGAACTTTATAAAATACAAATTCTAAAATACCCTTGTCTTGTATTTTACTAGTTTTAAAAACAAAATGTAGACCGGCATATAAATAAAGTTCCCTCTTGCAGCATGAATCTTTGGTGCTAACATAAAAGGATGTAATTTTCTTTTTCAGTATAGCTTACAAGCTAACAGAGAGTTGTCGTATTTCATGCTGATATAATTTATGAGATGAGCGAGAATTAATTATGAAAAATTTGAAAAAAAAAAAAGTAAATCTTTACCTTAACGTATCTCATTATATTCTATATAATTGTAAATACCGGTGAAACTCTATAACCAAAATCTCTTCGAATTTATGGCTTTTAGGCCTGAAAATAAACGCTATGACCCATTTTCATTATTACCAAATGTCTTATTTGACTGTCCATTTCGCAGATATGAATGATTTATATATAAGTGATTAATATTTTTAAAAAATCTGAAAGAATCCAAAATCTGAATTATGAACAAATAATTATTTGGCTAACAAAAGTTTGTAATTTCTGAATTCCATTCTTTTTCCAATTTTACACATGTAACGCATCTACTTGAGCTATGGTCTGTTCAGGTGTATTCAGCTATAAACAAACGGGTAAGTTATTTTTGAAAAAAATGTAGGTTTGTACGCAAGTCAAAATATTATTTAGAGTTTAAAAAAAATATTTGTACATAAGTAAAAAAAGTGATTAGAATAAAACGAGTTAGAGTTTAAAAAATATTTTCAAGCTAGTTGATAAGAGTTACATTTTTAACAAACTTAATTTTTTTTGTAATTTTATTTTACAAAAGTTACATACATACGTACAACTTATATAAATTATTTTCATTTTTACATAATTAATAACTCACATGTTATATAAACCAAACCAAATATAACCCACTTATATAAGATAAGACAATTATCCAAATAGTTAATTATCACTTTAAACAATTCCAAATAAGCATTGTTGAAATTATTACAAAATATGCTGCGGGTTACCTATAATAAAAAAAAAATTACAAAATAAGAATATCTTATCCATATCAGGGGTAAATTTGTCACAAAACAGATAATATGAAGTAATTTTATTTTTTTATCGTAGGTAATCCGCAACGGCTAGCCTTCGGATGTGCACTAGATAAAGTAAAATTTGTAATGAATCTTGATGAAATTTATTTTTTCAATATCACAAATTAAAATTTTCTAATAATACTTAATTATACACAATTTCATATCTTCCAAAATTTTAGAATTGACATCACCAATTTCTAAAAAATTATAAGGTCAAGACACCTATACGAGACACAATAATATTGAGAGGTAAAACTTTTAAATTTTAGTAATAAATTTTCAAAATTTTAGTAACAAAATTCTAAATTTTCAACTTTCATGTGATTAATTTAATAGCAAACATATTTTATTCATTAACTTAAATTGTCTGCATATAGATCTCAAGATTATCAAATTAGAAACAATAATTTCCATTGTCATACTTTTAATCTCACTTAATAACCTGAGATCTAAATCTTTTATTTTCTGTGGTTTTCCGAATTTTTTAGAATCAGTTTCATTTGAATCAACCCTTTCACACGATATAATTTTGAGCTTGATACCATTTTTCCTAGACTCCAACCTTCTCTCAAAAGGTTAAACCTAAACATCAAATAATTTCTTTGAAAACTTTCCAACCCCAACATCCAATAAAGAGAACCAAAAAAAACATAACCACTACACCGTTCTTGAAATACTTTAGCTTCATTCTTTTGCGGGTATGGTTAAATTTACACTTATATATAATTATATTTCCAAATAATTTATATTAGTCAAGTCATTGTGAAATCATCTTACTTTAAAAGCAAAATATATATTATTATGAAACTAAGAATACATAAATTGTTTGGAAAATGTTTTTCTTTAAGGACTAGTTTACTTTCTGTAGAAAAATTATAAAAATTTATAGTCTTCAGTTCCGTCAATTTTTTTTATGAACTTCCTACTCTATCAAAATAACGCAGCCAGGGTAGTCTACAAGTTGTAACACACTACAAATAATTACAAAAAAAATCTCTCATTTTGTGCCATCTATTTAAATTTTTCATCATAATTGGCAATTTCATATCTATATTCTATTGTCATAATTACCAATAATATTAAAAATGTTTATGCTTAAGAAAATAAATATTACTTAAACTTCAAACTCAATCTCAGAAACATTTTCCCTGAACTACATTAAACATCTAAATTCTTTTATGTATAAAAAAATACATTTTTTCCCCTTCACTTCTTTTACAAAAACATAGCAACCCTCTTATGTATTTTGCTCCCACTTAGATTTGTGAAGTGGTCCATTTTGATCATTTTTATTTGTCTTCAAGACACCTTTATTGTTGAGATACATGTACTTGGAACTATAAGATATCAGATTTTCTAGCGCCCAAAATAACATACTTTCACTAGCAAATACATTCAAAAAGCAAGTGATCAAACCCTAAGAGTTATCTGAAACTTTCAAGCTTCTAATGATACTGACCAGAATAATATTGTAACATTTTAAATCTGAAACTTCAAAAACAATACTGACAGAATTCCTTCATTTTCAAACTGACACAAGCAGCTGTTCTATTTTGTATGTACTAGAGCACAGGTAAAACTATTATAATCTATAATAACAGACAGTTAGATACCACTGCAGTAACCTTTAAGTACTAAGGGTAAAACATTGTTTTTCTTTTGCTAAACTAGGGCAAACCATTTTGTTAGATGATCAATTTTGTTGAAAGGACATGTACAGCTATTTAGATGCAAATTTGAGGGAATAAATGTACAAGACCAAACGATCACTGCTCTTTGCCAAGCTGTCTTGTATATTCCAAATTTCCAATAAATAATAATAATAATAATAATTCAACTGACCTAGTGTCAAAGGCTTTTAGGTTCTGGAATTGAAATCTGCCACCAAAATTACCTGCCACGTCAAGAAAAACCACTAAAAAAATTAACGCACAAAAAGAAAAAACAAGGTACAATTTCAACTTCATCAAAACACCGGCAAGGACAGTGAAGCCTAGAGGGAGATGATGGTCATCAGCTAATCAAATCACATTGCCACCCTTGCAATTGTAATTCCACAACAATCAGCTTAAAAAGAAAAGAAGCGTAAGCTACGATCCGCAGCTACCAAACATTCGACCCACTAATTATAATGATGTGACTGATTCCGCCTTCTCAAAATAAATTAATCATATATGAATTGTAGGCAAGAAGCCAAGAACAATTTCAGAATTCCTAAATTATTTTTTAGATTTATTGCATGAAATGGTCTAACATGCCTTCGTGCAAATGACATAACATCAGCTACATGCATGACAGGTAGCTGGGGACCACATCATGTAAGAAGCCAAGTTCATGCAAAAAGATGGCATCTATAATGAATTGCTAAAGACGTAAGAGGGGCACTATTTATTATGAAATGCGATCAAGTGATTATGAAAATCACAAAACAATAAATAATGTTCTCTGTCTGGAATAATTCTAGTCAAATTACAAATTCAAGGATTGCAAGGTACCTTCAGGCATGAATTGTGAATATTCAGTAGCTGAAGCACTGATAATTAACTGGAATTTCTATATATTTGAGTATGTGCAAGCATCTTCCTCAACCTGCTTGCAATTGATACTGCAGTCACATTTGCAGATTGAATGTCATGCAAACTCAGATTCTGTTTTATTTATCTATATATATCAAAGCTAATACACATATTTATAACGATAAAAAACATGGATTCTAATCTTCAGCACTTTCCGCAGATAAGCGCACAATAAACAAGAATGAGACCGACACTCGAAATAACAATAATGGTTACACATAATTAGAACCTCATAATTGAGAACCTTGTACAAGACTTTTGGTGGTCTTTCAAACAAGATCAAATCAGACCGGACTTAAAAAAAATCACATTTTAAATCAAATATGCAAACAATGCAGAATGAACAAACAGCATACATCTACATCTAAAACTTAATTCTCCTATCACAACATCAGTTTACTAATGTGTCCCAAGATACCATCAACAATACCCCAATCGCGCATGCATGAATAGTAAACCCATCTTTGCATATTTGATTACAAGTACAAGCACCAGTACACCAGTAAGATTACTTAGATCAACATATTAGATGGACAGTAAACAAAGACAACTATCATGCCAAGTGAGGCATCAATATGATTCAAACACGTTTGTCACGTTATGTGCGTCTGATTTACTGTCATGCAGGAACTCTAAGAGATCAGTTTTGATAAAAGCTCTTAAAACCTTCCTCAAGAAATAACAGATTATTGAAACTAGAATATATGTTGAATAAAACTATAAATAAATGCCAGTGAAACATACAGTAGACCATTAACAATGGATGTGGTAAAACTAGTGATCGTTTTATACCTAGTTTTACAATCAAGTAAAATCCAAGCTCTGCCTCGACATTCCAGCTTCACTTTCAAAATCCTATAGGTTATTCGCTATCTTATTTAATATTAACAAGCTATATTTGTCAATAAACTGGCAGTGGTAATTTCTTGAAATCCAAAAGTAACAAAACCCAGCATGTACCAGCATCATTAGTTCATTATGAACTTGTCTATAATTGTATTCCATATTATAGAGAAAGATTTACGTTACTACAATTATAATAGAAATTTACTCGGACATCATTATCAAGAACTCCACCTCTACATGGACTCATTTCCCTTCTTAAATCCAAATTCTAACATATGAAGTTTGCAAACCTTTCGCTAGGTAAATTATCATAGTGATTGCTAAGAATATATTTTACAACTATCAACACATGAAACATGTATGATATTCCAACCCTTGATGACATCCCATTGTCAGGTTACATAAATTACCTGAAAATGTGAAAATACTTCTGCCAAACCTCCATCAATGAAAGGCTTAGTAAGCCCCTTCTGCTTTGGACCATTCGCCTCATGCAAACACAATACAAAGATTAAAAATGATAGAACTTATAACGGCATGAAAATCCAACTGGTTGAAAAACCAATTAAAAGAGAACTGTTTACAATTGAGTCAACACAGCAAATATTATACATACAAGAGTTCTAACAAAAACTGCTCCCTGACATTATATTAGTAGAGGCCATTGTGTCAGACCTTGCAATGAAAGCGGTGTCACAGATGCAATTTAATATCAACGGACAGAGCTGAAGAACAGGTCAGGCTGCTATTATCTGATTGCAGGCCCCATAAATTCGAACTTCTCACCCAGATCATCACGGAGTGCCTGCTAAAAAACACCACGAATAATCTTCTCACAAATATATTTTTACCACCTTAGGCATGGTTCTCACCTCAACATCTCATTTTGTGGGTTCTACATATAAAAAATTTATAGCTTCTGACCGCCTTAGCAAATACTGTATTTGCTTAGCCAAACAGACCGCCTGTCCCAAATTCTCTTTGCTGCAACTCTTTCCGTCGTTGCTCTTCAAGAGGCTCTGGACTCTTCAGTACTCTTCGTGTACGTCTGGAAAAAAATTAACGCAGTTTGGTTGAATTGCCAAATAAATTGTAAAACAGCACAAGTGATCAGAAGAACAGTTAATCTTCATCAACCAAGTTCAAATGCCTAGAACATACCTGTCTTGAGCATGATGAGTGGGAAAAGTAGGCATGAAATCTTTGGATTTGGGAAGAGGGACTTCACGGAACCACTCATGGCTAAGAGCAGCATCAGCTGTTATTCTCTGTGCATTCAACAAAGCAAGAATCAATAGCTAAAGTACAGTGCCAATTATAATAACCTACAAAAGGGATGTGGAGTTACCTTCTCTGGGTCGTAAGTCAAGAATTTGTTCAGCAGGTCAAATCCAGCATCGGAGAGAACTGGACCTGTGAAAGATGTAGCTGGGAACTTCCTACGCAGTAGATTGTACCTGAAACAAATTCATCTCTTGTTAAATGGACAGATGATAAAAGTCCCTTCTAATGTCACCAGTTGAGCTATTAAATCAGACCAGAAGCACCTAAATCTGGAAGCCTAGGAAAACAGTGGGAAATATATTAAAGGGTAATCTTATACTTATTGTTACCAATACTGTTATCTAGAAAGAGAGATACTTACTGATGCTTGACAAAGTTCACCTTGACTCCAGGGAGTTCAGAGAAACCAGGCCAAATAGTCTCATTTGGCGTACCAAGCATTTTAAATATCTGCAACGATGGGGTCAAAGGATAATTAATATTGAAAACTGGACCATAAAAATTAATGCAATACCAATAATCCCGAAAGTAAGTTTTAGTTGCCAAGGGATTATTAATATTGAAAATTGAAATGAAGATTACCTTGTCAATCTGATCAAACTCTGTTTTCCCATTAAACAATGGTTCCTTTAGTAATAGCTCAGCCATAATGCAACCCAAAGACCACATGTCAATAGCAGTTGAATACTGTTTAGCTCCCAACAAAAGTTCAGGTGCCCTGTACCAAAGAATTATTTAGTCTTGTAATGAAATGTAAAAAATAAACTTAATATACAAATAAAAAATTGGTATCCGAGTAGTGGTAAATGTCTAACTGAAATAGTAAGGAAGGAAGAAACATGTGAAAATCAACCCCGAACACCCTCATAATGACATGTGAAAAGCACCTACTAATTTTAAAAGTGATATGTGATAGCAAAACTATCCTAGTAGGGTTACAATAATTTGTAGGCTTATATCTCACCTGTACCACAAAGTTACAACCAGATGAGTATATGGTTTTAATGGGCTCCCATATTGACGAGCCAACCCGAAATCGCATATCTTCAACTCACCGCGGTTATTTAGAAGCAAATTGGATGTCTTTAAATCTCTGTGAAGAACCCAATTATCATGAAGATATTTCACTCCCTCAAGTAACTGAATCATAAGGCACTTGACCTCGCTCTGACTAAATGGTTGTTTCTTTGTCTCCATCAATGCCTTCAGATCATGCTCCATGTACTCCATTACCATGAAAATGCTATCAAGACTACTCCCTACCACAACTTCTTTCACATTTACAATTGAGGGGTGATCAAAGGAAAGAAGAATATTTATTTCTCGCAGAGAAGTCAGTGGAAAACCTTCTCTCTCTTTTTCCATCTTAACCTTCTTCAATGCAACAATTTCTCCGGTTTTTTTATCTTTAGCTCTGTAAACTACCCCATATGTACCTTCATCTATCTTGTTCAGCCTCTCAAACTCGTCTACACTTCTACAACCCTGAAGCATGTTCACATTTCTCTGGGAAGCAGCAGGTTCAGGCGTATTAGGGGAATCACGTTCATCCTCGGAATCTGTATATGTATGGCTAACACTAGTACCACCGTTATTGCGTTCTTCCTCCATCTCCATGTAATTATTATTGTCCAAATCCTTATCGGCATAATTATCTCTACTCGAAGATCTACCACGTGCAACTTCATCGGAATCAGATGATATGGCCCTGGCACCTTCAGAACCTTCTCTCTTAAGTTCCCCAAACTCTGGACTAATCAACTTATTTCGCACCTTCATCTCATGTTGTGCAGATAATGGCATTTTCTTCCTCTTTTTCTGCATTCTAACATCCAAAGGGGAAACAGAAATCTCACCTTCATCAGCTGAGGAATCAACATCATCTGCCCATCTTGAGGATCTTATACTCATGATTGGTGCAAAGTCATCATTGTACTCAACGCGCTGTTCCTGAAGTGGAGAAGACAAATTAAATGGAGACTCTGCTACATCAGACACAATATCCACAACAGGCTCAACCAGAGGCTCTGAGTGTTGAGGCCTAGCATCCTGAACCGGAGAAATTCGCACAGCACCTGCAGCAATAGCATTAGATGATTGTCTATAAGACTTCGGTAGTGGAGGTGGAGGAGGAAGCACACTAGGAGTCAAAACAATACTACACTTAGATACCTTACTCATATCCTCTTTATCCCACACAATTGGCAACAACTTCCTCTTCTTACTCTCAAAATGCCAATGATTCCCATTCTCCTTGGCATAATCACTATTATTACTCTGTAACGAATCAATCCCTTCCTCGGATCCACTTTCACTGGATAACTCCCCAGGCTCCCGATCAACCAAACCAACTGACAATTCACGTAACCTTATACCACCACCACCACCACTACTTCCACTTCCATTTCCACTACTCCCCGACTCACTCTTCGAAACAGAACGATAGAAACCACCATTACTCACTTCCCTCTCTTTCAATTCTTTCCTGGAGATATGAATTTCGGAGTCACGATGACTAAATTGAGCATCACGATAACTACCATTTGTTCCAGCTGCCATATAATTAATTGTGCCTAAATATGACCACTATTTGCAATAAAACCTAATCGAAATTGCAAAACCCCTAACCCTAGGTATGGTTGAGCAAATTATATTTGAATATGTCAAATCAAACAATCAACAGAGAAAACGAAACTTACAAACTGAGGCAATTGAAGATCAATTCCAAAGTTAATTAAATTTTGATTAACTGATACAAATTAATCAGAAAAGAGGACTGTAAATTAAAAAAGAAAAAGAGAGAGAAAGAGAGAGGAAACTTTGGGGGATATGTAAATGGCGAAACCCTGGAAATCGAATAAAAAGGCGAAATAGAAAGACACAAATTGTAAATGAAAAGTAGCGTTGAGCGATCCCTCTGGTTCCAGAGGCTTAGCGATGGAGTTTTGGTATGTATGGATGTATGTTTATTTGTTTTGCCTTTTTTTTGGGGATGGAATGGAACCGCCGAGAGACTGCTTGTCTTTTTATCAGGGGAAAATGCTTCCTCCCACTTACAAACGCTTTTTTTTAATATGCGTTTTAATTATATTTTGCGTTTTTATTAATTTTAAAATATTTATTTTACGGGAAAAAAAAAAAAGAAACGCATGTTAGCAATGCCTTAAACTGTAACTTATTTTTTAATGCGTCTTCTTACTCCAAGACATTAATTACTTAAACGCGTTATTTAGAAAAAAAAGTCACAACTTCATCATAAAGGCCTAGTTACAACATGGTGCTTTTTAAAAATATCAAAAACACTTGATTTAAAGGGTCATTTTGATGAATTGTGATATTTTGGACCGTTTATTTAATTTATATATATATAGAGTCTTACTCCAATACAAACTAAATTAAAATACAAACTACATCTCTCACACACAACTACACATAATTCCCTCCATTTTTAATAGAATTTTTCCCGTCAATTAGTGATCTCTTTTTAAAATTTAACTTCACTATATTTTTCTACATCATCCAACAATCAGTATGAATACCATATTTGATATGTTTCGACGATAAATCACTAATTATGTCTACGAGAATCACTAAAAGTACTGGTTCTGGAATTAGTACCGATTTCAATTTACTGATTCGGGTAAGTTTAAATACTGATTTGTCGTTAAAATATAGCAAATATGTTATGCAAATCGATGAGTGGGGGATGAATAAAAATAAAGTGAAATTATTTTTTTTAAAGGTTAACCAACTAACGGGAAAAGTAAAATTAAAAACGAAGGGGAAAGTGATTAAACATGTGGGTCTCATTGATTTGTAGTTTGTATTTGAGTATTTGCCTATGGGGACAGGTCTTTAGCAACCGTTTGCTATTTAAAGTTTGTTGACAAACAATTTATCAGCCGTTGGATGGGGGATTAACGGGTGAGATGGCATCCGGACCGCTGAAATTTTCCGCGGTTGGTCTGGACGGACCGCAGAAAATTTCCGCGGTTGGGTGCTGTCCCCTTATCCCCAACATCCCAACAGCACCTCATTTCACCACAAAAAACACCACAAATTTCAAGAAAAATTCTACTCTCTCCAAGTTTACATTTTAGGCGATTTTGGGGCATTTTCATCAAGAAATTCAAGTTGTTTTGTCAATTCAAGGTATATTTCTTGTCTTAAATTTCACATTTTCATGGCGGATAAATTATTTGCTCGTATGTTTCGTCATAAACGTCAAAATGAAAAAAAAGAGGCTATTGATTGTAGTTTACATCTTGATAGTTTAAATAGTAGTGAAGAACCTAAAACCCCTGTATATGTTCAAGATGATGATTTTGTAGATAGAAATGAGGAATTTATTAATTTAGATGACGATTTGGTTGATATTGAAGATGAAAGTGATGGAAATGAGGTTGAAAATGAGGTTGAAAATGATAGTGATAATGTTGAGGGTGAGGATGAAGATGATAATGTAGAGGATGCAAATTTGTATGAAAATGTTGATGGGGGGGAGTTCCATATTTGAATCAAATTTTTCAAAGTGTGGATGAGGCCGGTCATTTTTTTAGGGCTTATGCTTTACGAAATGGATTTGCTATTAAAATTCAAGCTAGCCATCGTAATAAAGACAACGAGATATATGGTCGTTTATATGTTTGTAGGCTTTATGGAAAAAGTGTCATCGCCGAGAGTAGTCAAAATAAACGGCGTAGAGAGGTTCTTCCTAAAAGCGAGTGCAAGGTGAGGATGTATGTCAATTATCAAAAGAAAAAACGTCACTGGGAGGTAACTAGCCTTGAATTGGTACACAACCACGGTCTTGTTTCCCCTAGTAAGATGAATTTGGTACAACGAGAAAGACATGTCAACACCGCGACCCGTAGTTTGATAAAAACGCTTTATGGTTCGGGGGTTCGTAATTGTTAAGTGATGAATGTGATTGGTAACATTCATGGAGGTAATGACAAAGTTGGTTTCAATGTTCAACATGTTAGGAATGTGTTAAGAGACGAGAGGAAGAAAATGTTTGAGATTAGTGACGCCCAAGCGGGGTTGGACTTGTTGCATAGGTTGAATGAAGAAAGTGGTTCTAAATATTTTATTAGGACCGAAGTCGATGAAGAGAATCGCTTGAAGTGTCTAGTATGGATTGATCCGAGATGTATAATGGCTTACCAAAATTTGGCGATGTTATGGCTTTTGATACCACTTATCGGAAAAATAGGTATGCAATGCCATTTGTCCCATTTACCGGAGTCAATCATCATTATCAATCGGTAATTTTCGGGTTTGCATTGATGCGGGATGAACACGCGTCGACTTTTGAGTGGATTCTTCGTACTTGGCTTGAAGGTGTGGGGAATAATCCTCCATTGACTATAATCACGGATCAAGATCAAGCCATGGCAAGCGCTATTGCGGTTGTACTCCCGAATACTACCCATTTATTGTGTTCTTGGCACATTAGTCAAAAATTCCCGGAGAAATTAGCTCATTATTATTCGGCTTTTCCGGAATTCAAGACGGACTTCAACAATTGCATTTATAAATCTCTCACCGAATGTGTTTTTGAAGCTAGATGGGCGTCGTTTGTGGAAAAGTATCACTTGCAAGATCATAAATGGTTAAAGGGGTTATATGAGTTGAAGCACAAGTGGATTCCTGCATATACTAGAAACAAATTTTCGGCGTTTCAAAATAGTACATCGAGGAGTGAGGGGATGAATTCTTTCTTTGATAAGTATGTGAGTTCGGCAACGGGTTTGAAGGAATTCATTGAAAATGCCCAAAAAGCATTGGCAAGGCAATTCATGAGGGAGAAGGAAGAAGATTATGTCACCATTAATCTAAAACGTCCCATAAAATTGCATACCACATTGGAGTATCATGCTTCTTGTATCTACACTAAGGAAATGTTTAGAAGATTTCAAGATGAATTGGTTGAGTCTTCAAAATACTTTGTTGAAAAAGACCGACGAGCTAGTGAAGAAGGGGAGAGAATGGGGGATGTTTATACGTACTATAGTTGTTATAGGCCCATGTCCGAGCCTACGAGAAGAAATGTTTATTTTGTGGCATTCGAGAAAGCAAGCTCTTTGGGAATGTGTACGTGTAGAATGTTTGAACATTCGGGGCTACCTTGTAGACACCTATTGGCGATCTTCACTAAGAAACGGGTTTCGGAAATTCCCCCGTATTACATAAACCGGAGGTGGACAATGCATGCCAATAGAGTTGATGGTGTGTTACCTTACAATTTGGATGTTGGACAAAGTCATGAGATGACCTCAACCGATCGATTTAATAGCATGACAATGTTAACCATGAGTTTTTGTCAAAGTAGCATTGCATCCAAGGAACGGTATGATTATGTCGTTGGAGTGATGAATCGAGAAATACCAATTCTCGAAAAAATGAGCGTTGATGGAATTAAATCTTACGAAAGCAATTCGCAAGCTCCAAATGCAAGTGCTCATGAAGAAACAATTCTTGACCCTATGATGTCCCAAACTAAAGGGAGGAAGAAGGACGTTCGTTTCAAAAGTCCAATAGAATCGATTGGTAAAAAGGAGAAGCCGCCAAGAAGGTGCACTTATTGTCAAATGGAAGGCCATGATAAAAGGAAGTGTGCTCGTAGACTAGAAGATCTTAAAAATGTTCAAGAATCACAATATAATTAGTGGTGTACCATTTTGTAACCGAATGTTGTAATCTTTAAATGGATTTGAATTTTAAGTGTTTAACATTGCTTTCTTTTTTGTTATGTTTTATTGTCATATAATTGCCAATTATTGTCATATAATTGTGTTTTATTGTGATAGGTAACATGACTAGCGAGTATAGTGGTGAGAACAACTCCGATCATAGTTGTGATTCGGTTTCCCACGTTAGCAACACATTCTCGGACTCCCTACCAAGCGACTCGTGGTATGAGGACAATGACGAGGAAGATGTGGTCTCACCAACCTTTAGTGAGATGGAAGATGCATGTGCCGAGTTGATGCCCCTTGTGGACAATGACGAGCCGCCCTATGTGGAGGAAGAGGAAACAGACTTGTACCCACCCGATGAGGAGGCTTATAGGGCCAAAAATTGGATCGAGGCATGCAATTGGATGGAGGGTACTGAACCGTGGAGATTGGTGAACTCTCATCCGGATCCGTGCTTCCTTCCGATCTTGAATTTGGGCAACAACACGCCCGATGGAAAATGGAAAAAATCTGGATGGAATGGCGGTAAGCTTGTTAAATGTGATCGAATTGCCGATATTGTAAACTTGAGGCCTCGTGAGGGTTGTAATATGGACCAAATACGCATTGAATATGTGAAGGGTTGGGTTTCACACCTAACGGGAGGGACGGAGAGGGAACGCGGGACATGTTTTGCAAGATTTCGTCTCTACGATGGCTCGAATACGATTCCCGTTACCATTTGGAACGACTCCAACCCTTACCCTTGGAAACTTACGGAAGGCCATATCCGTGATGGTTGTGTACTTGTTCTCTACCATATTGCATGCTTCGTGGATACTACGCAAGGAGTTGCTCAACACCGGTTATCTGGTGGTCTTTCTAATATACTAGGTATTTTTGGTTAGGACCAATATATTTCATAAAATTTAGTGGACTGTATTGATCGTGTAATTTTCATTCGAATCTATGTATTTTCATTGAATTTTATATGAATTTATATGAATTTTCTATAAATTAAAGTATGAAATTTGAGATTGAAAGTGTACCTAAAAATTTGAGATTGAAAAGTAAAATTTACAAGTCGAACTATACATTACAAATTATTATGAAATGTGTTGAAAGGTTTTTTTTCAATATTTGGACAAGCGTTGACTTTTGTTGACTTTTTTAAGGAATTTTCAATTTAACGTAAAAAATGATTTTTTTTTTTCATAATCACTCTCATTACCATATTTTAAGACTTTTGAGAGTGGTTTGGATCAGTGGAAGTTAGTTTAGGACTAACTTCCAAAAAATAAGCAATTTCAATAGAAGGTTTGCATGCATGCCTCTGTTTCTGCTCTGTTTTTCTGATCAGTTTGCTGGAACAAAACCAAAGGGACGGACCGCGGAAATTTTCCGCGGTTGGGCTAAAGAGGGACCGCAGAAAATTTCCGCGGCTAGGCAGGAATTTTTTTGTAATGCAGACTGTATACAGAAATTCACCACCTATAATCCACAAAAATTGCCGACAAAATCCAGCATAATTTACCACCTATAATCCACCAAATTCACCAAAATTGGCAACAAAAATCCCACACACCTATAATCCCCCGAAATCAAGCATAATTCACCAAAATAATCCTCCAAAATTCAAAACAATCCAAAATCCACAAAATCCACCAAAATAAAATCAAATAAAACCGATAATATAAAATCAAATGATATCCAAGTACGTAAACCGACAATATAAAACTAAAAGAAATGCAACTACATAATCCGACAACCTAAAATAAAACGAAATCCAACTACATAATCCGACAACCTAAAATCAAATGAAATTCAACTACGAAGCTTCGTGATGCCTACGCATACGAATCCCGGGAATCCCCCTTGCCTTCCCTAGCTGAAGCTCCCTAGCTATCCTATACCTAAAGGTATCCACCTCCTCCTGCGACCAATTCGGTACCTCGGCTAAGTCATATCCTTGTGTGAAGTAGTCCATGTACTTCATCACATAAACACCACAATCATTAGAGTTTCGTTGCTTTGGCCTGGACGGTAGAGCTAGGACCTCGGCTGAAGTAGGGTCAAGCCCCTCGACTGGGTGTACCATATGCAATAGCCTCGGTAACAACCATGATTGCAATGAAATTATGATCCGAGAATGAATATAATATACAATTGGTAAGGACTATATAGAAGACAGTAATAGTAGAGGAACATACCACCACTCGTATATCCTCACGATAATCCGGCTCGTCATTCATTGAATCTATGATAAGACCTTCAAATCGTCTAGTACCGAACATGAACAAAACCCAATGCACATCTCCGACACAACATGGGATGAATATGTAGTCCGCCTCGAGAACGGAAGGACCAACAGTAGCACTGGAAAACCCGGTAAAGCTACGTAATGCTTTATTCCATGCCCTCTGCAATGTATCTCCACCGACCCTCGATGCTTTTCTGATTTTCTTCACATGTCCTTTCCCAAGAACCATGAAGTAGGGATCCATGAAATAATAGACGGGTTTCCTCTCCCATATACCTCCAGTATGAATCTCCTCCTCCCGAGTCCTTAGCAATCCCTGCAAGTATATATGAATGCAACAAGTAAAATAAATGCAACAAGTAAAATTAATGCAACAAGTAAAATAAATGCAAAAACTAAAATATATTAGACAACGAACAATACCATATAAGTGTATATGATCCTGTCATCAACCCATGTTCCTGGAGCCAGACTCTGCATAGCTGATGCATGGACGTGATAGTCCTGAACACTAAGACCACCGGGATTCCTCGGTGCCATCCCGAAGCCCCATCCCCAATCTGAATATATAGCATTCTTCTTTGTCATGTTGAGACTCTTAGTGTACTCCACTTCTCCTCTTTCATCCTGCGGGATGCAAGCTTCACGGGCCTACTAGATGAGGCAATAGCCTGGGGTGGCTGAGACACATGCTGGGATGGCTGTGTCATGTCAACGACATCCTGGGCAGGAATGGCTGGAATGTCAAAGTCGTCAGCCAAAGATGCAATGAAATCTGATTTTATGTTCTGAAATGTGGGAGGTCTGTAGGCGGGTCCTTTGATCTTCTTCATCAACCGAGAGAATGGTGTGAGGAAGGTAGCAGAAATCCTCCCAAACTCCTCCACAAACTCAGGAGGAACCCTAGCATCCAGCTGCTTCAACATATTAAGCCCGGCAACCATCTACAAACAAAAATAAGCAAACATTTTTTTATTAATTCCACAAGGATATCATATCATCAAGATGAAATACGTGTGAATGCAAATTTTGTAGTGTGTGGGGGTGTAATATGAAATATGCATATTTGTAAAACACTTACAACTTCATAGCCCTCGAGGCTATCATACAACTCCCTCGTCTTGTACTGCTGCTGAGGCTGTGGATCGGGCTTCCCTATGCGCATACGAGATATATCAGCATACCACGCCATGTAATCAGCCTCCGAAGCTATGTCTACCGAGTCATCAACAAGGCCATCCAAATCTGAACAGAACCTGGCCCATTTGCCAATATCAATAAACCACCGCACCAGCCAATCCTCCCCTGCAAACGTGGCATCCTTAGCCCCCCTGTAACCAACCATGTTCACCGGTGCCCGTGGAATCTGGGGACTAGAACCAAACTGTCTCGACACCCTGTCCGGATGCTGCCACTCGACCACGTCGTAACATACAAGGGGAACTCGACCGCACCCAGCTAACTGTGCCTGTATCATCTCGCTGTCCATAACATCCTCGAACCTAGTATACGGCCTCCAGACCACCTCATCACCAGCAACACCATCAAACTCACCCCTATAGAACGGTAAGCTGTGGTGAGGGCCTGACATCCTGCGCTTCTTCGAAACCCCGACATGAGTATCACTAGCATAGGCCCATCCCTCAGCAACCAGATAATCCTCCTGACCGGGAGATCGTAAAGGCACGCCAATACGAGGAAATCTCTCGTAAGACCAAACCTGTAACACCCAGACACAACAAGCAATGCTCTTGCTGCCCTTCCTTGCAGCAATCTCCAAACCCCGGTATATATGAGCTAACACAGCTGCACCCCAAGCATAATAAGGAATCTCCCGCATATTAATCAACGGGTGCATATACCGAACATGAACAAAAGAGCGATTGATGTTGGGGAAGAGGATACAACCCATAATGAATAGCAGATATGCCTTGGTATGTACAACCGTGGCCCTCATATTGTTCTTCTCAGGCTTCTGTGCACCATATCTCTCAAACAACCACCCCAGCTTGATGTTATTCCGATACAAAGCCTCCTTCACCTCCTCCTCGGTCAAAGGCTCAAACCAATTATTAGCAAAATACGCCGCCTTGTTCTCTATCACCCCACAAGTCAGCGCATCCCCCTGAACTGGCACCCCTAAAATAAACCCCACATCCTCCAATGTAACAGTCATCTCGCCCTGTCTCGTGAAAAAAGTGTTGGTCTCAGGTCTCCAACGCTCCACCAAAGCAGATATCAACCGAGTGTCAGTAGTCAAGACAACAGCAGGGTCTGCAAAAATCCCAAACCCAAGCATGTGTAGCAATTCCCGCTGTGGTCTCCTTAACTTCCACAAGTGCAATGACTTGTTCCCCGAATAGCTCTACAACTCATCTCTCCCTGCACCATCCCAAACATCCTCACTGACGTGATACCGATTGTCCCAAATAATATTATGCGCGTTAGGACCCGGCAACATATTCCCGAAATCACCAAAATTATTCATACCTGAAAATATTGTCAACATAATTCATCAATCACCACAATTAAAACACCACGTACACAATTAAAACAATTACCACATATAATCACCTAAATTAACCTTAATTTCATAAATTATAAATTCTTAATTTATTTAGAATTTAACACTAATTTTACCAAATTCGAAATTAACTAAATAAAATTTGAAATTAACTAAATTAATTCAAAAAAAATTAACTAAACCCTAATTTCACACTAATTTTTATTAAATTTGAAATTAACTAAAAATTAAAAAAATAAATTAACTAAACCCTAATTTCACACTATTTTTTCATTAAATTCAAAATTAAATAAATTAATTCAAAAAAATTAAACTAAACCCTAATTTCACACTATTTTTTCATTAAATTCGAAATTAACTAAATTAATTCAAAAAAATTCGATTTTACCAAATTATGCAAATTCGATTTTACCAAATTTATAAACGTAATTCACTAATTAAATTCGATTTTAACCATTAATTAAACCACTAATTCGAAATTAATTCTTCATTAAATATATCCTAAAAAATGAATTTAACTAATCAAAATTAAATTTTAATTAAGTAAATCCTAAAAAACTAATATTTTTCAATTCCAAATTATGAACCCTAGAATTTCTCAAAAATCAAATTTAATCATACTACACTTCATATGTTAATTCATCACAAAGATTCATACATTAATTAACACTAAAAATTCGAATTACATACACAAAATCATATCTACAATAAAAAAACAAACATAAATTTATATCAATAAAACTGTAAATAACATAAAAGAATCGATTATATACCTTAATTGCGAGAAAGAGGAATGATTTTGGCTCGCTGTGTTAGGTTGTGTTAGGTTTTTGGCTGTGCTGCTTCTGCTTCTTTGCTTCTGCGCGGCTGCTGCTGTGTTTGTATATCTGTTTGAGAGAGTTTGTGTTTGCTAGGGATAAGACAAACAAAAAACGCCATAAACTGCTGAAATTTTCCGCGGTCCGTGGTTAGGGGTATTTTCGTAATTACCCCGGACCGCTGAAAATTTCCGCGGTCCGCCTTTAATCTCAGCCATTCAATCTCCGATCCAACGGCTGCCAATGTGTTTGTTATATACCGGTCTACAACAAACGTTTGTTGTAGACCGGCCCCCTTTGCCTATATATATCATTATTTTTTACGTTGTTATAATATTACTTTTATATTTGATAGTTTGTTGTAATATTTTTGCAACAAATATGCATATATTGAGAAATATACAAGTGATGAATTGAATTAAAGCTATATATAGTACAATATTTAATCATGTCATATCTAGTGTTATATAATTATATCATATATTAGCGTTTAAATAACAGTAGAGCAATGTTTTTTTATATTTATAATTGGCTAAGTCTTTAATCATAATTTTATTTTGAATTATATTAGGTGTTCGAATAATATTAGAATAATATAATCAGTTTTTATTTATAATTGTAATAAGAATATATTTATTCTAATAAGATATGATCTTAACTGTCTATTTTTAATTATATCAGATCAACAGTTAAGATTATTTGGGCGGTATATGACCAAAATTTTGAATAATAAGTCTCTTACGCTCATTAATATAGGATATAATGAGCACTATTATAGCCTCCTACAAATTTGTACCAAAAAGAGCACTCCTAGTAAATATACATAAGACATATATATTTGAAATTTGACTAGTGGGTCGATTCATTTTCCTAAACATGTCATTTCCTATACAAATAAGCCTAGATCCGTGAACTATCCAATACTTACATGGATTAAAATAATTAAAATATTAAAAAGAATATCAAAACTACAATTAAAATATTTTCAGCATTATAACAAATCAATATCACTCAATCATAAATCCACTTTTCATGTCAAAAGAAAAATTCAAAAATCTGAGATTACATATTCTTCATTTTTGTACGAGTAGTCATCTTGAGTCATTCTTCTTTTTCATTCTTCATAAAGTATGTGAACTAAAAAGTTCATAATTGTAGCAATTTTTTCTTCTATATTATCTCTTTCTTTATGCCCAAAAATTGGTACAAACATTATTCAGGTGAAAATCAGATAGAATAGTCAAAACTGAGGTATAAATGCCTAAAATTAAGGAATAGATAAGACTATATTCCTTATGGAAGGAAAGTAGGCGCGCCCTATATATGGGAAGGACGAGCCCTATATTATGGATGACTTATTATAGATGTGCCCTATGTATAAGAAGGCGTGCCCAATTACTTGGTGGAAGATGATGAATTCTCTCGTAGATGCCCACTTGTGATAAATCTTAGGGCGCGCCCAGAGTGAATAAGATATCTTAGGAAGGCTTTTAACATGGATGCTTGGATGGGTTCTTTGGAGGATTCGAGGAAGATGGAGATTATTATTACTAACCTATTTGATGCAAATACTCTATTAAAGAACTCCATCCTTTAGTGCATCTATAGAAAGACGGTGTCCATTTTCAGAGACCTCTAGGGGTATGCCTGGATGGAAGGCCTCCTCCTGTAGTCAATGAGTGTCCTCATTGGGGATGTGGGGTAAATTCTGGTGTGTGCTTTGGGAGCTCTGTCTCTGCAGTCAACGGGTGTCCTCGTTGGGAGATTTCGGAGTATCCTGCACTTTGCACCCAAAATTTGGGATCACTTGTCCTGTAATCAGGTAGGGGCTCCTTATCGGGGGACAAGGATGCGTTCAATATTTGGGGTGAACCACGGCCATACCTGCATCAACGGACTAGAAAAACAGCTGGTAGCAGAAGGTTATCCTTGGCCAGGGAGGTGTCTTATCCATGAAGTCTCAAAGCCGCGAACGAGCCTTGGGCCTTTGTGGTTGAGCCTCATCGTCGAACATTCCTAAAGCTAGTAGAAGACGGTTTCCAGCGGGTTTCCCATTGGGCCTCGGGACAAGAGATCTAAGCCCGTTAGGTTTCTTGTTCTCCAAGAACTACATTGGCTTGATTCCCTATAAATAGGGATACATAGGTGTTGAGCAGGATTGAAGCTGTATGTATAACTCAACAATACTGGTTTGGACAACTCAACATAGAACACGGACTTTGAAATAATCTATGTTCCACCGGAATCAGTACAGATTGTTTATTGGGTATATGCACAAAAGGTTTTGTTAGCTGCAGTGAAGAAGACGTCAACAACGATCCATATGAAGTTCATTAATATATTCAGGCATCGGAGGAATAAGGTTGGAGTCATTCGAAGCAGTTATCAGAATCAGTGAGAAGACCTCAAGTATTCTTAGTGAAGTTGGTTATATTTGGTAGAAGACTTAACATAGGTTTATACGGGTATAATACGAAGGCCTGAGAGTGGAACTAGTCGTCTGTGAACCAGACCCTTGCACGAGACGTCAGTGATCCGTGAAAGGAAACAGAGTATTATTTTTAGAAATACCGTTAAGTGGTTTTTGTACTAGAGGAGTCTGGAAATATATTAAGGTACAAAATCCCGGAAATTAGAAAGGCTGCAGATACAAAGGACTACAGCCCAAGGACTTATTAGATTTATTTTTTAATCAATGACTGAGTTTTGTTAAATGAATAAATGGAAATTAATTCATTTATTTATTTAATTTTATGTCACAATTGATTTTAAAATAAATAAATTAATAACTGATCTTTTATTAAATGAATAAATGAATTTCAAATCATTTATTTATTTAATTTAATACCAATATTTAGTTTTTGGTAAAATAAATTAATATTTGATTTTTAATCAAATAAATAAATAAAATCAAAATTTATTTATTTATTTGTTTTTAAATATCAAATGTTTTCTTCGAGTTCAGGATTTGCATGCTTGTTGATTCGCTTTGATCAAAAGAAACTGTAAACTAATTTTCTTGGTACAAAGGAAATATAGATTGCAAATGAAAAGGATTTTGTGTACGAGTTTTATGTCATCGTGACAGTGCATGCACGTACTTGTGTGTTTTGTTTATTCATAAAACAAATCAAAAGCAAGGAAACCACTGAACATGTTTCATTGTTAAACAAGAATTGGCAGGTCTTGCATCGGGTTTCACCCAGTCGCGCGACGCGCGCGTGTATCGCACGCCCCTCCCTCTCCTACTTTCTTTCTCTGCATGTGAATATTACTCCTTCAGCTGGCGCCTGGTTCTCTCTCCTGCATAAACAGACTCTTGTACCTGCAACTGCATGTGGTACAATTCGGTAAAATAAAAGAACTAGTTTGTTTATTTCATTTGTACAACACTGCAATCTTCTACCTGGTTGCCACAAGATTAATGCATGCAAGTGTTCTGTTTCTACTACTCTAGGTCGCCATAGGAAGAATAATACAAGGCAAAGTCGGCGCACTAATCATAGTAAGTCGCCACAGACACTCTTGATCACCACAGAATATTATTCCTAGTGCTACTCTCCTCTTGGTCGCCATACAATTTATTCTTGTGAGCTGTACAATTTTAAATGTGTGGACATGGTTAAGCCACACATTTAGTCCTTATCTCTCCTACAATTTTACCTTCTATAAAACACAAGAATTACAACATATTGAAAACACATTTCAGCAAGAACTCTATCGAAGCTCTGTAGAATTTATTCTTGGAGAGTTGGGTAATTTCATTTATTGAAATTAAGGAGAAAAGTGCTGCCCAATTTATTCCACACCAATTAAATCCTTACAAACTTGTAACACTCATTATTTAAAGCTCTCTTGATTGTATTTAATATCTTTTGATAGAAACTTTATATTCTTTAAGTGATTGATAGAACCCTAGATTGATAACTATTATTTTGGTTCTCTCTATATTTATTGCTTCGAATTATTTATATTCAGAGTTGTAAGCAAACCTTTACTGTTTAATTTCTTAATAATAATAATTATTCCGTGAATCTCTTTGTGTTTGTTTATTTCATTTTCGAAGTTTATTTTCCGCTGTAATTAATTTTAGAAAATGAAGAACATACATTCACCCGCCTCTGTATGTACATTTGGACCTAACAATTGGTATCAGAGCTTGTTTGTCGATATACAGATCTGATCCGTTAGATTATAAGCTTTGTTGTTGATTTTGGTTGTACGGAGTTTGGGAGTGCTTTCGGTGTGTAGATCTGATTTGGGTTTGTTGGTTTTGACTTGACTGGTTTAGTATTGTTGACTGAATGGGTTATCATATTTTGAGACGGTTTATTGCAAATTTTCTCAGATTTGAAAAGATGAGTTCTCAGAAAGTTAGTGGTATCAAGGTTCCTTGGTTTGATAAATCGAGATATAATCTATGGAAAAAGAAAATGCTATTGTATATTCGGGCATCGAATCCAGAGTATATGAGAGTATTGAGAGAAGGAAGACATGTGCCGATGAAGGATCATCCGGAGTTGCCTAATATGAGAATGTCATGTCCTGAAGCTGAATAGAGTGCACGTGACTAAGAACTGATAGCTCTGGATGAAGGCCTGCAGCTTAGTTTGGTGGATTCAATGGATGATGATATGAGTCACCAAATAATGGTCTGTGAGAGTGCAAGGAACATGTGGGAAACCATATAACTACTTATGGAAGGAACTGAAGATGTCAGGCAGAATCGATTGAATATCTTGACTTCAAAATATGAGGCCTTTAAGTCCTTTCCCGGAGAAAGTATTACTCAAGTCTTTGAAAGACTGAATAAACTGTTAAATGAATTAAGTATCCATAGCAAGACTTATCCCCAAAGAGAAGTGTACAGGAAGTTTATGCTAGTCCTACCTCACCACTTAGAGAATAAGCCTTCATCTGTTTATGAGCGTGTTGACTTTGAAACCATGACACTTGAGAAGTTGTATGGTAAACTGAAGACTCATGAAATGGAGCAAGAACAAAGGAAGATCATCTATGGTGGTGGTACAGTTGATAGCAAGAATGCTGAAGTACTCAAGACAACTGCACTTGTAGCCAGTGGAATCAAAGAGCTTGACATTACTACTGAAAAGCCTAAATCTAAAGCTGAAACACTCTTTGAAGGTGAGATGGATGATGGAAACCTCTCTGGGAATCCAAGTGACTACTACACTATTGAGGAGCTGCAAAGCATGGAAGATCCTACTATGGCCAACTTAGCTGGGATGTTCAGTAACATCAGGTTTAGAAGGAAGCAAGGTTTTAGGGGTTCTGGAAGCAGCAACCGTGGTCAGAGGTCAAGTTCATCTTCTGGATCAGGTTACAAGACAGAGATGGTTGACAGAAGCAAGTTCAGATGCTATAACTATGATGAGGTTGGACACTTTGCCACTGAATGTAGGAAGCCTCAACAAACAAGGGATAAAGGCAAAGCTTATCAGAAGAAGGACTCAGGTAGCTCAAGGAAGTATCCAGTGAAATCTTACATAACTGAGGGGAAGAGCTGGGATGACACTGATGATGAAGAAGAGCAATATGGAAATCTTGCATTAATGGCAGAATATTCTTCTCATGTAACATGTCTAACTATCCGTGCTTTACCTCCAGATAACTTGTGTGAGAATGAACACTGTGTCGCCTTCAGGCAGACTGTCCTAGTATATGGAAACTGTCCTAGTATATGGAAATATTGTTTCTGATCACTATCTTAAGGCACGATACAATACAAAGGAATGTATTGAACAACATGATGCCGTAAAAGAAGTGTATAGAAACGTTAGTACTACACTAAGATGTACTCTGCTTGATGTCGAAGACCTTAAAGTAGAACTAAAGAAAGTTAAAGATGAAAATGATAAGTTAGTTCTAGATAGGGTCAGTGTTTCGAATCTTAAGCAAACTAATAGATATTTAGAGCTTAAGATTACTAAGCACCTTGAGACAGAGGAAGAGCTTAAGAACAAGAATGCGGAATTAGAAACCAAATTGCATGCTTTTACTGATTCTGCAAATCTTGCTAAGAAGCTCATAGCTAATCAAGTAGTAGGTGGAACGGTTGGGATATGATTAGACTACGACGAACTTAGAAAAGCTTTTAAGAAATGAGTATTTGAAAATGAGCCTGTAGAAAAAGTTTTTAATCCCCCTAGTACACCTCATGTTCTTAAGGAAGCTAAAAAGCCTCTATTTAAGAAAGCTACTGTTGAGCTCTTTGATGAAGATAATCTTTATATTCATCATGAGATGCTTGTTAAGGATCTCGAGCTCTCAAGGAGACAAAAGGCAAAGAAACCTACGTCTGTTGCTAGTGACTCTGACTTATCTTTTGCCGGACTAGGGTTTACTGTTGGGTTCCGAAGTCATAAAACGCAGCGGATAAACGTAAATAAAACAAAAAATTTTGAAACCCAAAAACAGGATCCATGTATAATTATGGGCAGATTATGGAGATAACGAATCATACCTTTCAAGAGCTTAACTTTCACGAACTCAACGGAGATCCTAGCTATCACGCTTTGTGTCTACCTCTCGGAGAAACACCTCTATGGTATCCACACGAGCACCTTCAAGAACGTCTCACGAACTTGACTACGGAATGGATGTACTAGCCTCCTTCTTGACGATCTGAATTGCCTCTGCCTCTCTTTGCTGCTAGGGTTTTCTCAAAAACGTACAAGCCTCTTTAACCTATCATTATGTATTTATAATGGCTAATTAAAAAGGCCCATAACAGCAAAGCCCAACCCTAGTAGGTATTGGATTAAATAATAAAAACGAATTTCTATTATTTAATTAATAACTAAGTCATACTTAATTATTATGGGCAAAAACATTCCTTTTAATTCGAATTTATATTATCTCAATTAAGTCTTATTTAATTATAATAAAATTCAAATAATCATCAATTAATTTAAATCCATAATTAAATTAAGTATTCCATTAAGTGGTCTATTTGTGCGACCCTATAGGCTATTATTTAATTGGCAATAATTTTATTCTCTAATAAAATTATAAACAATGAGCGGTATCTATTAATATATCATTGTTGCCCAATTAAATAATAATTAAATCGTGATTAGATAAAACCTTTCGTGATTAATGTTTTTCGTGTAATATAATCCCTTTAACCATACATATTATAGATTAAACTCGAGGCATGTATTTAGTCATCCTCTTCAACATTTAATCCGGGTTTACTTGATCCATGAGTAGATTATCAAGACAAATCATTATTTGAGCATGGCCATGCTTTTATAATCTCACTCAATCAAGAGGCCAATAATATCTCTCCTAATTATAGGAGGGTTAAATCCTTTATCTATCATTCATATTTCTCATACGACTCATGATATACCCGATGTCCACTTTTATCATCACCCGATCAAAAGTAACTTTTAATGTAGTCAAAGTATATTAATCCTCGTATAGAAATATAATAATTTCAAGTCAAAGGATCGTTACACCATTATCACTGTGAGTCTTTCTTATGACTTTATTAAACATGAAGAATCTCATTGTGGGTCTGTCCAGTACCATGTACTCTCACATGTACCTATGTATTGACTTTAGTATCCCCATACTTATAACCAATGAGATGTGGTTATCTTGTCAAACAACATACTAGTCTATCTATGTATTATTATTGTCCTATATAATAATACTCGACTAGGGACCTTTAAGAATATGATATATTATATAATCTCAAGTTTAAGTCATGTACTTAAACTATACAATTTGTATCATAATTCTAAGGACATTTATTATGCTAACAAAATATCGCAGTAATTAAGGTCATAATAAATACATTAATTGAATGATCAACTGACATAAAGATTTAAAAGAATAATGTATTGCCTCTAGGACACCTACACTAACAATCTCCCACTTGCACTAGAGCTAATCACCCATATATCTAATACCCATGGAACTAGTGTGACCATCGTGCTTCTGCTGCGCCAAGCCTTTGGTTAGTGGGTCTGCAATGTTATCATTTGTGTGCACTTTACATATGTGTATATCACCCCTTTCATTAATCTCTCGAATAAGGTGAAATCTTCTGAGTATATGTTTAGCCCGGGAGTGTGATCTAGGTTCTTTAGCCTGTGCAATGGCTCCATTATTATCGCAGTATAGATCAATGGGATCTACGATCGATGGAACCACTCCCAAATCAGAAATGAACTTTCGAATCCAAACGACCTCCTTAGCTGCTTCACAAGCTGTAATGTACTCAGCCTCCATTGTAGAATCAACTACTGTTTCTTGCTTTGAACTCTTCCAGCTTACAGCACATCCGTTTAGAAAAAACACAAAACCAGACTGTGATACTGTATCATCTCTGTCTATTTGGAAACTTGCATCGGTGTAACCTTTTACAACGAGTTTCTCTTCTCCTCCATACACCAAGAATGAATCTTTAGTTCTTTTCAGGTACTTAAGAATATTCTTAACTGCCGTCCAGTGACCTTCACCCGGATTAGACTGGTATCTGCTCGTCATGCTCAAAGCATACGAGACATCTGGGCGAGTACATACCATTGCATACATGATAGATCTAATTGCTGAAGCATATGGAACTTTATTCATGTGGTCCTTCTCATCCAATGATTTTGGACACTGGCCCTTAGAGATCGTTATCCCTTGAGACACGGGGACATATCCCCTTTTTGTATTTTGCATTCCAAAACGATGCAAAACCTTATCAATGTATGTGCTCTGACTTAGACCGATCATCCTTCTAGATCTTTCTCTATAGATCCTCATTCCTAGAATGTAGGATGCCTCTCCTAAGTCTTTAATGGAGAAATTGCTCCATAACCAAGTCTTAACAGCCTTTAGAGAAGGTATGTCATTCCCCATTAGTAGTATATCATCAACATATAGTACTATGAATGCCACATAGCTCCCACTAACCTTCTTGTAAACACACGGTTCATCTTCGTTTTATACTCTGTGACTATTTCATCAAAACGGATATTCCATCTCCTAGAGGATTGCTTCAATCCATAAATGGATCGACGCAATTTATATACCTTGCCAGCATTCCTTGGATCGACAAAACCCTCAGGTTGTGTCATGTACACATCCTCTTCAAGGCTTCCATTAAGGAAGGTTGTTTTGACATCCATTTGCCAGATTTCATAATCATGGAATGCTGCAATGGCAAGTAAAATCCTTATAGACTTGACCATAGCCACTGGTGAGAAAGTTTCATCATAGTCAATACCATGAATTTGTTTGAAACCTTATGCAACCAGCCTAGCTTTATAGGTCTGAACATTTCCATCCATGCCCTTTTTCTTCTTAAAAACCCATTTACACCCTATGGGTTTTACCCCTTCAGGTGGATCAACCAAAGTCCATACTTGGTTTTCGTACATGGAATCTATCTCGGATTTCATGGCTTCAAGCCATCTCTTAGAGTCTGGACTGTTCATAGCATCTTGGTATGTGAGAGGCTCATCTTCATCTATGAGCATCAAATCACCACACTAAGTCATGAGAAATCCATATCTCTCTGGCTCATGGTGAAATCTACCAGATATACGAACAACCTGTGTTTGTTGAGCATTATCATTATTCTGCTCTTGTTCCACTTCAGGTTCAATGCTATTTTGCGGTTCTCGATCTTCATCGAGATCTATAGTTCTCCCACTGTTTCTTTTGGAAACAAAATCTCTTTCCATGAAGACAGCATCTCGAGCAACAAACACTTTCTACTCAGAAGGACTATAAAAATAATACGCCTTTGTTTCATTAGGGTATCCTACAAAAATGCACTCTTCGGATTTAGGTCCAAGCTTGTCAGATTCTTGACATTTCACAAACGCCTTACATCCCCAAACTTTCATAAAGTTCATGCCTGACCGTTTCTCCTTCCATATCTCATATGGAGTCTTTTGAACCTTCTTAGTAGGAACACGGTTAAGTGTGAAAGCCGCTATTTCTAGAGCGTAACCCTAGAAACTAATTGGAAGATCTGCATGACTCATCATCGATCGCACCATGTCCAACAATGTCCGATTTCTCCTCTTTGAAACTCCATTCCATTGAGGTGTTCCTGGCGGAGTGAGTTGTGATACAATACCACACTCTTTCAAATACTCTCTAAATTCAGTGCTTAAGTATTCACCCCCACGATCGGATCGTAAGATCTTAATACTTGCATCTCCGCCAATTTGCTTCTCTACTTCAACCTTGTATCCTTTAAATTTTTCAAAAGAATCGGATTTGTTCTTCATAAGATATACATATCCATATCTACTGAAATCATCAGTAAATGTTATGAAGTAGTAGTAGCCTCCTCTAGCCATTACACGCATTGGGCCACATACATCACTATGTATTAGCTCCAGACGTTTAGTGGCCCTTTGACCCTTACCAGTGAAAGGGGCTTTAGTCATCTTACCAAGCAAACAAGATTCACATTCTTGGTATGATTCAAAATCAAACTTATCCAAGTATCCATCCTTATGTAATTTGGATATACGTTTCTCATTTATGTGGCCTAGACGACAATGCCAGAGGTATGTTTGATTTGAGTCATTCATTTTCAGTCATTTATTTTCTATATTACAGACAGGGTTATCTAAATCAAGAACATATAAACCATTAAATAAACGCGCAACACCATAGGTTAAATCATTCAAAGCAAAAGAGCAACTGTTGTTCTTTATTGTAAACGAAAAACCTTTCTTGTCCAAACAAGAAACATAAATAATATTTCTGCGAATCGCAGGTACGTAAAAATAGTCTTCTAGTTCTAAAATAAGCCCAGAGGGCATAGATAAATAATAAGTCCCTACAGCTAAAGCAACAACTTTTGCTCCATTGCCTACTCTTAGGTCCACTTCTCCCTTAGCCAAAGTTCTACTTTTCTGCAGGCCCTGCACATTTATACAAATGTGAGAAGCACATCCAGTATCAAATACCCAAGATGTAGAAATAGACAAATTGACTTCTATAACATAAATACCTGATCCAGAAATCTGAACTGCTTTCTTTTTCTTCAGATCCTCCAATTAAATTGGACAGTTTCTCTTCCAGTGACCATCTTTCTTACAGTAGTGACATTCACCCTTGACCACACCACCTTTAGGCTTTAAAGCCTGTTTGGGACCTGACTTTGGCTTGGACGTAGAATCAGATCCAATCTTCCTCTTACCCTTCCATTTGCCCTTCCCTTTGGCCTTACCTTTATTTCCCACCATCAGTATGGGAGCAGGTTCAGCTGTCTTCATGTTGGTCTCATATGTTCTCAACATATGCAACAATTCAGTAGGTGTTTTGTCAAATTCATTCATATTGTAGTTCACAATAAACTGAGTGAATTTGTTGTTCAAAGAATTCATGATTAGGTCAATACCAGTTTCCGGACCAATCGGGAAACCCAAAGTTTCAAGGTACTCAATGTAACCAATCATCTTCAGAACATGTGGGCCAACTGGTTCACTCGCCCCTTGTTTGCAATTAAAAAGTGATTTACTCGTGTTGAACCTTTCTTGACGAGTTTGGCTTGCAAACATGCTTTGCAAGTGCTCATTGATAGTATATGCATCCATATGCACATGCTATCTTTGAAGCTCAGCACTCATGGTTGCCAACATAAGACATGCAACATCATTTGCATCATTCTCATCCCTTGTGCGTGCTGCTCGTTCATCAGCAGTAGCACCCTCAGGAAGGGGGCCTGGAGGAGGAATATCAATGACATGAAGCTTGCGCTCCTGCCTGAGGACAATCCTCAAATTCCTCTGCCAGTCTAGGAAGTTGTTTCCTCCTGTCAGCTTGTCCTTCTCAAGGACTGAACGTACGGATAGTGTGTTTGTGTTGTTTGCCATTACTTAGTATCTACAATAATAAAAGCGCAAAATAAACATTAGATTGTCTGAGTTAAAATTTTATGTTCATATGATTATGATATATTCATAATATATCTCCCACTATTTTTTTATCAAATTAATAGCCCTAACTATTAATTCGGAAAATATATCCCATAAATCTTTTTAGTGAGCCAAGATCCATATTTCGTCATGTTCTAAGTCAACCACTGGTATCCTTAAAACATGATTATTTAGGTAGACAACAGTTGTCAATTATATCATATATAATTCTTGGATAATTTGGTAAACAACAATTGATCTTATCTATCTAATAGATTTTTAACCAAACTCCATGCTTCTAAGTTCATAATAGTTGAATATAACCATTTATATTCACCTTATTATGATGACTCAGTTAAGTTAGACCCAATGATACAACGTCCGAATATAACCGTTTATATTCATCGCATTTCACCATGATAGATAGGAGTCCCTTGCCACTGACAGCCCTTCCCCTTATCGATATAGGATTTAATGAGTGTTCATTCATTGGAAAGCATCTGATTAAAACTTAATATTTTTACTTAGGGATTTTTAATTTAGAACGATCATGATCCCATCATAAAGAGATTCCCAATTTTTCCTTGAATAAAATACTTCAAATCAATACTCGTCAATGGTTTGATTTCCAGGTAGTGGAGGAGTCACATCGGTCTCGCTTAAAACCCACAGCTTTACAAGTTCAATGAACCCGTTGTTGACAAAATTGCCCCATGTCAGAAATAAAGAAAATTCGTATTTTATTCCGTGTTTCATAAACACGAGAATCTCATGATCGTTTGTTAATTTTAAATCTTGAGTCGTTACAGATTTTATCTTGTTTAAAGGCATGGCATGGGTGATGTATCTAATACATACATGCATCATTAATCTAATTAAAATATGCATTTTCTACTCTACACATACTATTTATACATCATATAAAAAGTGCATAAAGTAAACGTGCAATAGTTATGGCCCAATCCTATGTGATCTTTTCAGGCTAATAAAAAGATCAAGGTCAATCTATGGTGTAAAAATAACTATTACATATGTCTTCTCTATTGCTTCCATTGTCTCCTTGGCCTCCATAGGATGCCTCCTCTTTCCCTTGTCCTTCTTGGATGTTACATTAAGAATTATACTAATGAACTTATAAAAGAACTCGAGTTACATTCGAGATAAAACAACTACAAATAGAAAACGACATGCAAGTCGTATTTATTACAAACCAAAAGAATAAACCATTACAACTAAGGTCTTAAGGCCATAACTATGCACCATGCTCAAGTAACCATTAAAGAACATGATAGATCATATAAAGATGACATACTATTTATCACTTATCATGATCCAATCAAGAATAATAAATAAGTAAAGCATATGTCATAAGCACAAATTAAAAACGAAACCCTAAGCACGCGGATCGACCTCCGTGGTGAGGTCGCTGGGGGGGTTCGGGGGGGGGGGGCAGCGAGCCCCCCGATGGCGGAAATTTTTGCAAAATCAAGTATCAGAATACTAGCAAAACATGTATCAGAATACTATTCCAGAAGCATGTATCAGTATACACACGATTCATATCCCAGTTACCAAAAACATGTATCAGTGTACATATTTTAAGAGATCGCATACATATGAGTTATGGCAGATCTTAAACATACTAGTATCATCATATATATCATTAACAGATTCATCATATCATTCATATAACATAACTGTTATCATGGCAGACTCATATAACATAATTGTTATCATGGCAGACTCATCACACATGCATACTTGTAAAAATACAGTAAACACGTAACCAAATCAGCCCCTTATACACGTAGCTCTGATGCCATTGTTGGGTTCCGAAGGCATAAAAAGCAGCGGATAAACGTAAATAAAACAAAAAATTTCGAAACCCAAAAATAGGATCCATGTATAATTATGGGCAGATTATGGAGATAACGAATCATACCTTTCAAGAGCTTAACTTTCATGAACTCAACGGAGATCCTAGCTATCACGCTTTGTGTCTACCTCTCGGAGAAACACCTCTATGGTTAACACACGAGCACCTTCAAGAATGTCTCAAGAACTTGACTACAGAATGGATGTACTTAGGGCTGTAATTCGAGCCGAGTCGAGCCGAGTTCGATTTTTTTGCAGTCGAGTTCGAGCTTTTTTTTATCGAGTCGAGTCGAGCCTGAATATAATCGAGCCTGAATTGTGTGTTCGAGCTCGGCTCGGGTAATACACGAGCCGAGTTCGAGCAGTTCGCGAGTTTTCGAACTTAACGAGTTTTTTAACGAGTTTTCGAGTTTAACGAGTTTTTAATGAGTTTTCGAGTTTAACGAGTTTTTAATGAGTTTTCGAGTTTATCGAGTTTTTCACATATTTTTGAGTTATCGAGTCCTTATCGAGTTTATCGAGCCTACGAGTTTATCGAGTTTTTAACATGTTTTCAAGTTATCGAGTTCTTATCGAGTTATTCGAGTTTTATTTTTACCTTCGTAAAAATATTTCTTTTTTAAAATTTTGACTTATAATTTAAAAAGATTAGTTTCACTATTAATAACAATAAATAAATGTTCAAAATAACATACATGTGTTCTGAGGTAAATCTAACAACATATTCAAATACATGTATAAAATAGAAAACAAATAACAACACCTTTGTTAGTATAATTTTTCAAATCATCTATTTTATTAATTTTGTTTAACTCTATCTTCATATTTCTTAAAAATATACTTATTTTTCTATATTGTATATTGTATATCTTATATATATGATAAATAAAGTAAAATGATAATTTTATTATTGTCGGGACTCGGGGGAGAAAAGTAATTTTTATCTTTTTTAAAATAAAAGTACGTAATAGACATTAAATTATTAATAAATAAAAATTATAAAAATAATAAATTAATTAATAGCAATACATCATAATAAAACTTTTTTTGGTGTAATTTATATCATAGTTGTATAATATACCTACTAAATTATAAATTTAGATCTAATTAGTTGACATCTCAATTAGAATTTAGACAACTATCAAAAGTATGAATCAAATTTATAATAAAAAATCAATATAGTAGTAATACATTATTACTATAAAGGACCGTTAGACTTTGAAATAAATGATAACTTTTGAATCTAAAATAAATGAATATTCTATAGATTCATGATTTAAACAAAAAAAAATAGAAACCCTATATTGAATAGATTATTTGATGTAAAATTCGTAACTGTCCTTTTTATTTTAAATAAAATCAAACGAAACTCGATAACAATTTTACTTGCTTCAACTCCAACTTGATTCTTTTTTGTTTTACTCTTTCAAATTAATAAATTCTTATTTTTCTATAAAATATTAATAATTGATGCAATATAAATCTAATTCAGTTCAAAACAAAATTAGTTCTGAAACAAAATAAATGGTACATGAAAAATTGATAGACTAAAAATGTGACCAAAAATTTTTACTTAAAAAAATTAGTATGACAAAAAATCTGAGTCAACAAGTATTTATAAATGATACGCTAGAATGAAATTAAATTTTTTTTTTTGATAATCATATTTGCCCTATTTTGTGTACAATGGCAATAAAGAAGGCTTTATAATGTCGGTAGCTAAAATATTTTATAATTTATATGTATAATGGAATAACACAATTACATATATATTGAGAAAAAATAAAAAAATATTTAAATTAAATAATCTTTATTAAGGTTGACCTAAAAAACACCCTTTGGTAGAAAAATGGACAATATATAGGAATGCATATGAACTTTGAAGCAACCGATTGAAAAAAAAAGCAAATGCAAACATTTTCAAAAAAATAAAAGTATGTAAGGGGTCCCCTCAAATATACACAAAGTGATAAAAGAACTACCAATATCAAAATATATATACATATCCAGAAAAAATTATCAATCATGTAAATAACAAATATAGAAAGACATAAGTCATATTAATAATATAAGTAAAATAAAATATCATTAATCATGTAAATAACAAATAAAAATAGCATCAAGTTATATTAATGGAAAAAATAAAAATATAGAAAAACATAAGTAATATTAATAACATAAGTAATAACATATATAAAAAATAAAAATATTAATAAAATATAAAAAAATTAACCGGGTTCGAGTTCGAGTCGAGTCGAGTCGAGTTCGAGTTCGAGTTTATCGAGTCGAGCTCGAGTCGAGTTCAAAAAAACTCGGCTCGGCTAGAGTTTTTAATCGAGCCTAAAATCTTGTTCGAGCTCGAGCTCGATAACGAGTTCGAGTCGAGTCGAGCCGAGTTAATCGAGTCGAGTTCAAAAAAGCTCGGCTCGAATTACAGCCCTAGATGTACTAGCCTCTTTCTGGACGATCTGAATTGCCTCTGCCTCTCTTTGCTGCTAGGGTTTTCTCAAAAACGTACAAGCCTCTTTAACCTATCATTATGTATTTATAATGGCTGATTAAAAAGGCCCAAAGCAGCAAAGCCCAACCCCTAGTAGGTATTGGATTAAATAATAAAAACGAATTTCTATTATTTAATTAATAACTAAGTCATACTTAATTATTATGGGCAAAAACATTCCTTTTAATTCAAATTTATATTATCTCAATTAAGTCTTACTTAATTATAATAAAATTCAAATAATCATCAATTAATTTAAATCTATAATTTAAATTAACTATTCCATTAAGTGCTCTATTTGTGCGACCCTATAGGCTATTATTTAATTGGCAATAATTTTATTCTCTAATAAAATTATAAACAATGAGCGGTATATAGTAATACATCATTGTTACCCAATTAAACAATAATTAAATCGTGATTAGATAAAACCTTTCATGATTAATGTTTTTCGTGTAATATAAACCCTTTAACCATACATATTATAGATTAAACTCGAGGCATGTATTTAGTCATCCTCTTCAACATTTAATCCGAGTTTACTTGATCCATGAGTAGATTATCAAGACAAATCATTATTTGAGCATGACCATGCTTTTATAATCTCGCTCAATCAAGAGGCCAATAATATCTCTCCTAATTATAGGAGGGTTAAATCCTTTATCTATCATTCATATTTCTCATAAGACTCATGATATACCCAATGTCCACTTTTATCATCACCCGATCAAAAATAACTTTTAATGTAGTCAAAGTATTAATCCTCGTATAGAAATATAATGATTTCAAGTCAAAGGATCGTTACACCATTATCACTGTGAGTCTTTCTTATGACTTTATTAAACATGAAGAATCTCACTGTGGGTCTGTCCAGTACCATGTACTCTCACATGTACCTATGTATTGACTTTAGTATCCCCATACTTATAACCAATGAGATTTGGTTATCTTGTCAAACAACATACTAGTCTATCTATGTATTATTATTGTCCTATATAATAATACTCGACTAGGGACCTTTAAGAATATGATATATTATATAATCTCAAGTTCAAGTCATGTACTTAAACTATACAATTTGTATCATGATTCTAAGGACATTTATTATGCTAACAAAATATCGCAGTAATTAAGGTCATAATAAATACATTTATTGAATGATCAACTGATATAAAGATTTAAAAGAATAATGTATTGCCTCTAGGGCACCTACACTAACATTTACTTCCAAGATTAAGAAGAATAGAAACATGAATGGCAGAATAGGAACTAATGGCCCTAGAAAGTTATGTAACAACTGTGGTTCTGCTGGTCACCTTCCTCATGCTTGTAGAAAGGTTAAAGTAGACAATGTTAAGAATGCTTATGTGCTTAACATGCCTAAAGTTTCTAAGTGTGATAAATCTGTTTGCATGCCATGTGTAGTATCTTTCATGCACACTTATCTTGATTCCACACACTCACATAATACATCTCATGATCATGATAAGCATGTTAGTAAGAACACTGGTAGATCAAAGAATGTAAGCCCTCCTAAAGCTAGGAAAGTGGCACCTTTCACCAAGCCCAATAGCAAGTTTGTTGGTGTTTCTGAAAGTGACAAGGAAACAGTCAATGATAAAGCAAAAACTGTTAAGCCTGTCAATTCTGTTAAGAGAAATGTTATATATTCAAATGCTTCTAAGTCTTCTGGACCCAACTTAGTTTGGGTACCAAAGAAAACTTAATCATCTTTGTTTTCAGGGCATAAAGCAGAAGAAGGTCATATGGATTCTGGACAGTGGATGTTCTAGACATATGACTGAAGATAGAGCCCTGCTATCAAAGGTGGTTGAGAAAGCTGGCCCAGTGGTTACTTTTAGAGATGACATCAAAGGTTATACTACGGGATATGGCTGTTTGGAAATTGACAATGTCATCATTGAAGAAATCTCTCTGGTTGAAGGTCTTATGCATAATCTCCTCAGTATTAGTCAATTCTGTGACAAAGGATGTGAAGTTTTGTTCAAGAAGGAGAAGTGTTTGATCTCTAATTAAAAGAATGAGAATCTAACTCTTAATGGAGTTATAAAGGGTGATTTATTCGTAGATGACTGGAATTCTGTAGATGGTCAAGTAATGTGCTTCTACAGTAAAGCCTCTCCAGATGAAAGTTGGTTATGGCATAGGAAGCTCTCCCACTTAAACTTCAAGACCATGAATTCTTTGGTTAAGAGGGAACCGGTGAGAGGATTTCCTGAGATGGAATTCAGTCCTGATGAACTTTGTGAAGCATGTGAGAAGGGAAAGTCAAAGAGGGCAACACACAAGAAGAAGACAATGACTGACATCACTGAACCACTACAACTCCTTCACATGGATTTGTTTGGTCCTGTCAACGTCATGTCTATGTCAAGAAAGAAATATGGCTTAGTGATTGTTGATGACTATTCCAGATACATATTGTTGTTAATCTTACATTCAAAGGATGAAGCCTGAGATGATTACACGTCAACAAGATTGAGTTAGAAGCTGGAGTGCCTGTGTGAACAATCAGATCAGATAATGGAACAGAATTCAGAAATGCAAAGCTGAATGATTTATGTGTCGAGAAGGGCATCTCAAGACAGTTTTCAACACCAAGGACTCCACAACAAAATGGAGTGGTTGAGAGGAAGAATCGAACATTGGTTGAAGCTGCAAGGACTATGCTTAATGAAGCCAATCTTCCTACCTACTTTTGGGATGAAGCAGTTAACACTGCATGCTATACTCAAAATAGAACCCTGATCAACAAGGTATATGAGAAGACCCATTATGAGTTAATGCCAATAAGAAACCAACAGTGAAGTACTTTCAGGTGTGTGGAGGAAAGTGCTTTGTGCATAAGGACGATGAGCATCTTGGAAAGTTTGATGCTAAAGTTGAAGAAGGTATCTTTCTAGGCTATTCTCTGGAGTCAAAGGCTTACAGGGTGTATGTGATTAGTGATCAAAAGGTTATGGAAAGCCTTAATATAACATTTGATGACGCCAAGCTCCCAAGTATTCAGAAGGAAGATGATAGTGATAATCTTGATTTTGAAGATCTTTCTGATGGAGAAGATGAGTCTGAATTTGTTCCAGACAATAATGACAATGGAAATGATCTTGATGATCATCATTCTGATGCAGATTCTGAAGGTAATGGTCATGAGACAAGTCACACTATCTCAGGGACTAGTCCTCAAGCTTCAGATTCTGTAGATCAAGCTGGCAACAACTTAGGGGGAGCAGAACAAGGAGAAGAACAAGGATCCGGTAGTCAGACTCAACACAATTCTAGAAATGCTGAGTCATCAAGGGGTAGTCTACCAAGACACAGAGTATGGAGTAAAGATCATCCTCAGTACTTGATACTTAGTGATCCAAATACAGGAGTTAAGACTAGAAGAGATATAACAAATGAATGTTTCTATTCTGGGTTTCTATCTCAAATGGAGCCAAAGAAAGTAGATGAAGCTCTTGGGGATCCTGATTGGGTGATTTCTATGCAAGAGGAACTCAATCAGTTCGAACGACAGAAAGTGTGGAAGCTTATACCCATACCTAAAGACAAATCAGTGATTTGCACAAAATGGGTTTTTAGAAACAAGCTTGATGAAGATGGAATTTTAACAAGGAACAAGGCGAGACTGGTTGCTAAGGGATACTCTCAAGAAGAAGGGATTGACTATGATGAGACCTTTGCACCAGTTGCTAGACTTGAAGCCATCAGGATGTTTTTAGCATTTATAGCACATTCAAACTTCAAGGTATATCAGATGGATGTGAAAAGTGCTTTCCTGAATGGTGAGCTTGAAGAAGAGGTCTATATGGAGCAACCCCCTGGTTTCATAGATCCTGAGTTTGAAGATTTTGTCTATTTTCTCTTCAAGGCTCTTTATGGTCTAAAGCAAGCACCAAGAACATGGTATGACACTCTCTCAGAATTTCTTCTTGAAAATGGTTTCACCAGAGGTGTCATAGATAAGACTCTGTTTCATAAGAATCATAAAGATGATATCATATTTGTGCAAGTCTATGTTAGTGACATTATATTTGGGTCTACGAATGATGCACTTTGTGCAAGGTTTGCTAAGCTTATGCAGAGTAGGTATGAGATGAGTATGATGAGTGAGTTGAGCTACTTCCTTGGACTACAAGTGAGTCAGAAATCAGATGGTATCTTTATTTGTCAAATAAAGTACATCAGAGATCGTCTAAAGAAATATCAGTTGGAAGACTCAACACCTGGAAAGACTCCGATGGCAGCTGCTACAAAACTTGATCAAGATAAGTCTGGTAAGATGATGGACATCACTTATTATCGAGGCAAGATTGGATCATTACTCTACCGGACTGCGAGTCGTCCATATATTATGTTTGCTACATGCTTGTGTGCACGGTTCCAAGCTGATCCGAAAGAATCTCATATGATAGCCGTTAAAAGAATTAACAGATATCTGAAGGGTACACCTAATCTAGGTATCTGATATCCTAAAGATACGGGCTTTGATCTCATCGGCTACACATATTCTGATTATGCTGGTTGTAAGATTGATCGGAAGAGTACTTCAGGAAGCTGTCAGTTTCTTGGGAGAAGATTGGTTTCTTGGTTTAGCAAGAAGCAGCATTCAGTTTCTACATCTGCTGCTGAAGCTGAATACATTACTGCTGGTAGCTGCTGTTCTCAACTTCTTTGGATGAGAAACCAACTCCGAGACTATAGACTTGATTTGAAGAATATTCCTATCTACTGTGACATCACAAGTGCCACATCAATCTCAAACAATCCTATTCAACATTCAAGGACCAAACATATTGATATTATGTATCATTTTATTCGAGAGCATATAACGAATGGTATTGTGGAACTTCATTATGTTCCCACAACGGACCAAATTGCAGACATCTTCACGAAGCCACTTGATGAAGTTACCTTCAATAAGTGTAGGATTTTATACATCACAGAAGCATGGTAAAACATTTTTCTTGATATAAAATCCATATAATCGCATATAAATCGAGAATAAATCGAGGGATCGATTACTAACCTTTAATAGCGATCCAAGAACGATGAACGGAGATCCCTAGCAGCTGCTCCTCAAGTATGAAGCACTCCACCGGTATCCACCCAGAGATCAAAATAATGGAGGGAGGGAGAGGTTGAGAGAATTAGTTGCCTCCCTCTTTTTCTACTTTAGAATTAGGGTTTTATTTTGGGTTGAGGCAAATAGGGTTTATAATAGTATATTTATAGGCAAAATTTTCAGCTGAAAATTTTCCCATAAAATATTATTATTATTAACCCTTTAATTGATTATTCTTATTAACCAATTAACTAATAATTAAAACACCTTTTAATCATTAATCCCTTTTTCTAAACACTTTAGAAAAATAATTCTCTCACTTGATTTAATTTCCAAAATTAAATTAATAATATTAAGAACTTTTCTTAATTAATTTATAACTAATTAAATCTCATTTAATCAATTATCAAATTTGCTAATTAATTATTTATTTCACAAATAAATAATTACCAGCCATTATTAATTAATTCCTCCACCATTAAATCATTCTTTTTTATGGTGTGACCCTGTAGGTTCAATATTAAGCCGGTAGTAGAAATAAATAATAATAAAACTATTTTATCATTATTTATATAAATTCTCTAATTCATTAAATATGATTAATTAATAAATTAATCATATTTATTCTACATCGTGAGGGATACTTCTCGGCATATCGCGACTATCCGGATAATACGAATTCACTGCTTAGAATACCAAGAGCCTATTCAGTGAATAGTTACCATACAATTAATTCCTTCTACCCTGCAATGTCATGATTAAATACAAGGCATGGAACTCGTGTCAAGCCTATCTTATTTAATCATATGCTTTCCAATTCACTATGCTTAGTTCTAATTAATGTGAATTAGAAACTCCTTTCTAATTTCATTCACTCTGGCCAGAGATTCTTGAACTAGCATAAGTGGATCAGCATTGAACATTCTCTTCCTTTCACTGGAAGGGGTAGATCCTTTATTGATCATACACTATCTTCGTGTACAAATTCCTACACCCAGTGGAGCCCTTATTATTGTCCCTGGAGACTAAGAACTAAACCAAAGTATAGTTCAGTGTACACAAGATGACTATGATGACCTCAAGTCTAAGGATACTTGTACAACTATCACTATGTGAACATCTGCTGACACGTGAGTGAACTCCTTCAGTTGTTCAGCTGTGTGAGTCATGTTCAGTGAACTTATTTTATAATAAGCACCTACATACTAGCTATAGTGTCACCACACAAATGTCTATGAGAACAGACATCCTTCATAATGAAGCAAACATAGTATGTACCCATCTTTGCGGATTACTAATTACCGGTTAGTAATCCTACGACCAGGAAATATTTAAGTTCAGAGTTATCATCTTTTAGGTCTCATTATTATGATCTCATCATAATCCATAAAAAGGCTTTACTCTAAACTATGGTATATCTTATTTAAACACCTAAATAGATAAATCCCGCAATAAAACCAAAATAATTCTTTTATTAGTATCAATGAAATCAAACCAGATTATATAAAAGTTATTCCTAAATCATCATACATGATTGGACTTAGGACACATCTCTTTCAATCTCCCACTTGTACTAAAGCCAATCACTCTGGTATCTAATACCCATCTTGTCTTTATGATGATCAAAGTGACTTTGAGAAAGTGGCTTAGTTAAAGGGTCTGCTATGTTGTTATGTGTGTCAACTCTCTTGACGTTGACATCTCCTCTTTCAACAATCTCCCTAATCAGATGAAAGCGTCACAAAACATTTCCTATAAGAAGTATGTCATCCACATACAATACAAGAAATATTACGGCGCTCCCACTAACCTTCTTGTAGACACATGGTTCATCTATGTTTTTGATAAAACCAAACTCTTTGATTGTCTCATCAAAATGGATGTTCCATCTACGAGAAGCTTGATTTAAACCATATATGGTTCATAGCATCTTACACACTAGGTGTTCATTTCCCTTGGAAAGAAAACCCTCTGGCTGTGTCATATACACTTCCTTTTCAAGTTTCCCATTGAGGAAGGGCATTTTCACGTCCATTTGCCAGATCTCATAGTCGTAGTAAGCAGCAATCGCAAGCAAAATCCGAATTGATTTTAACAGGGCTACAGGCGAGAAAGTTTCATCAAAGTCAATCCCTTACCTTTGTCTGAATCCTTTTGCCACGAGCCTGGCCTTATAGGTCTCCACCTGGCCATCTGCTCCAATCTTTCTTTTGTATACCCATTTGCACTCAATAGGCTTCACACCCTCAGGTGCTTCAACCAAAGTCCATACTTGGTTGGTACACATAGATTCCATTTCAGATTTCATGGCACTTTGCCATTTCTCGGAGTCAACACTACTCATAGCCTCATTATAGGTCATAGGGTCGTCATCATCAATGATTGACAACTCATTTTCATTCTCAATGACAAGGCCATAATACCTCTCAGGTTGGAGAGACACTCTCCCTGTCCTACGAATGGGCTGTTCCACAGAAGGTTGTTCAGTCTGAATAGGTGTTTCCACTTGAACCGTAGTAGTTTGTGCTTCTTGAACTTCATCAAGTTCAATCTTGCTCCCACTGTTTCCTTCAAGGATAAACTGCTTTTCCAAGAAGGTAGCATGTCTGAAGACATACACCCTATGATCGGTGTAAAAGTAATACCATAAAGTCTCTTTAGGATATCCCACAAAATTACATTTTACAGATCGAGATTCCAGCTTATATGGGTCAACTTTCTTGACATAAGCTGGACATCCCCAAATCTTAAAGTGTTTAAGACTCGGTTTCCTTTCTTTTCATATCTCATATAGAGTTTGAGGAACAGATTTGGAAGGCACCTTATTCAGTAAATATGCCGAGGTTTCCAATGCATAACCCCACAGGAATACTGGAAGATTCGCATAGCTTATCATGGACCGAACCATGTCTAACAAAGTTCGATTTCTCCTTTCAGATACCCCATTCAACTGTGGAGTATATGGAGGAGTCTACTGGGAGACTATACCATTTTCTTTGAGATAAGCTAGAAATTCTCCATTCAAGTATTCACCACCTTGATCTGATCGAAGAGTTATAATACTATGTTTGGTTTGTTTCTCCACTTCATACTTATATTCTTTGAACTTTTCAAATGCTTCAGACTTGTGTTTCATCAAATACACATATCCGAATCTAGATCGATCATCTATGAAAGTAATGAAGTATGAAAATCCACCCATGGCTTGCGTAGACATTGGTCCACATACATCTGTGTGTACCAATCCTAGCAAATCTGCAGCCCTCTCTCCATGTCCACTAAATGGAGATTTGGTCATTTTACCCAATAGACAAGACTCGCATGTAGGATATGATTCAAAATCAAAGGGGTCAAGTAACCCTTCCTTATGCAATGTCCGCAGTCTATTTCCACTAATATGACCAAGTTTGTAGTGCCATAAGAAATTGAGATTTTCATCATCCCTTTTTCTTTTATTAGTATGTTCAATTTGTAGTAAATTATGCTCTACGTCACATACATACAGACCATTATTTAAAATACCACTTCCATAAAGAACGTTATCTCTAAGAATTGAACATTTATTATTCTGAATAACAAACAAAAATCCAGCCAAGTCTAACATGGGAATAGAAATAATATTCCTCACAATCGAGGGAACAAAATAACAATTATTTAAAACAATAGTCTTGCCCGTAGGCATATGTAAATGAAATGATCCTACAGCTTCAGCAACAACTCTTGCTCCATTTCCCATCCGTAGAATCACCTCCTCTTCTTCAAGAGTCCTACTTCTCCTTAGTCCCTGTAATAAATTGCAAATATTAGAACCACATGCGGTATCTAATACCCAAGTAGAAATTTGATTTAATGACATATTCAATTCAATCATGAACATACCTGAAATAGAAGCGGTAGTCTCACTACCCTTCTTCTTCTTCAATTTTGCAAGGTAAACCTTGTAGTTCCTCTTCTAGTGCCCCACTTTGTTACAGTGAAAGCAAATAACTTTGCTCTTGGGGTCTTCAGCTTTTGGTGGAACCGGATTATTCTCACCTACTTTCTTCTTCTTGGAAGGGCTCTTCTTTCTTTTCTTAGGATTTGAACCTTCACCAATTAGAAGAACAGAACTCTTCATAGGGGGAAAATTCGATTCCGCAGTCTTCAACATGTTGTGGAGTTCAGGCAGGCTGACATCCAGCTTATTCATGTGAAAGTTCATAACAAACTGCGAGAACGAACCCGGAAGTGATTGCAAGACCAAGTCTTGGCTCAGCTCCCCATCCATGGCAAAACCAAGTTGTCCAAGACATTTAATCAAATTAATCATCTTAAGTACATGGTCATTCACAGATGATCCATCAGACATCCTACAACCGAACAGCTCCTTCGATATCTCATATCGAGCTCTCCTCCCTTCCACATCATACAACTCTTGTAGATGCATAAGGATAGTGTGAGCATCCATATGCTCATGCTGCTTCTGTAGCTCAATGTTCATGGAAGCTAGCATGATGCATTGAGCAACATTTGCATCATCTATCCACTTACGATACACAACGTGTTCATCATTATGTGCATCACTAGCAGGTTCAGTAGGCTTAGGTGAGTCAATCACATATTCCAGCTTCTCAACCCTGAGAACAATTCTCAAGTTTCGAAGCCAGTCAGTGTAAGTCATATGTCATAGGCCTATTTGTATATTCGAGAATTTAACTCAACTCAAATAAGAATGTAATAAGTAAATAGTGGATCTACCGTCAAAGAGATCTCGCAAAGTAATATCTGTCAAAGGATTCAGAAACAAGGTTCATCTACAGACTTGAGGAATTAATTCACTAGAAGAAGTTCAAGAAATTGATCATGCCTCAGTGATATAAATCAAGATTGTGGATTTAATCAAGTGACAGAGATCTCGTCAGGGTATCAATTAATTACAAGGATTTAATCTGAAGAAAATCAGAGTATCAAAGTCAAGACATGAAGAAACGTCACGGAAGTTAGTCACTCATGAACCAGATAGTACATCGAGTGTCAACGTTGAAGTGGTGGAATTGATTCATAATTTTCAGTGATTTTCAGAAGATTTTCAGAAGAATGGTTGCTGCTCAGATTAGTATTAATTCTCTATTAATTAATTAAGTCATATAATTTAATTAAGAAAATAAATTATATCTGCAAAGATTAGTTTATTGATTAATTGAATTAATTGATTAATTAATTCTAAATTAATATTAAGGTTTTTCAGAATTTTAATTGGATTAAAATCTGCATTAAATCAGCAAGACAATTGAAAATGAACTATCATGACAATCAGGATTGTCATACCGATTGTCATGCCAGGCCATTTTCAATAGTCTCACCGAAAGTTACACTGGGAGGAGGATTGTCTTGCTAGTTCATTCTGATAGTCTTGCTAGTTCATTTGATTATCATACCGAAAGTCTTGCTAGCTGTTGAGATTGTCTTGCTAGTTCAAAGGATAGTCTCACCGAAAGTCCTACCAGCTATGGGATTGTCATTCCAGTTCATTCCATTCTGTTGATTGATTAAAAAGACAGAAGCATCCATTCAACAATTTTAATCCAGAACACAAGTCAAAACAAGAACACAGCAGAAAAGAAAAAGAAGCAAAATATTTCATCCTTCATCTGCAAACTTCAAGATCATAATTTCTAGCTTGTAAAGTTAAATCCAATCAACTAGAAATCATTCTCTTGTTCTTGTGTAACAATCTAGCGGATCAAAATCCCTAGAACTTAATCTCAAATCGCGTTTAGCATTTGATTCAAATTATTGCAAAAATAGAAAAAGTTCATGTTGAATTTATTCTAAATTTGTGATAATTAATTTGAAATTAATTCCTTGTAATCGATACAGTTGTTGTAACACCTTTCAAGTTTAATAATATTTTTATTTAACTTGAATTTTGTTTCACATTTTTTATTCCGCATTTATTCGATAATTCGGTACTGTTTGTATTCAACCCCCCTTCTACAAACACATTGGGACCTAACAATTGGTATCAGAGCCTTCTGATTAACGAACAAATCAAGATCCTAGACTTTTGTGATTTTTCAACTCCTTGAATTTTTATTTATTCAAAAATTCATAATGACTTCACAAAAAGTTGGAACCGTTAAAATTCCACTATTTGATAAAGAAAATTATATCATGTGGAAGAAGAAGATGCTATTATTTTACAAGTTGCAAATCCCAAATATCTGAACTTGTTAAAGAAGGGTCTAAAAACTCCGATGGTTATTGAACCAGAGGTGATAGTAGATGATGTTGTGATTACCCAAGCTAGAACCTATCCAAAAGAGCCTGAAGATTTTACTCCTGCTGAGAAGGAAGAAGCCTCCTTGAATGTCAGCCTTCAATTAATATTAATTGATTCCCTCGATCCCTTGATGAACAGACATGTGATGAACTGTAAAAATTCCAAACACATGTGGGAAACTATTGAGGTGATTAATGAAGGCACAGAGGAAGTTAGGGAGAATAAGTTGGAGATCCTAACCTCTGAGTATGAATATTTTAAATCAAATCCAGGGGAAGGAATTACTGAAGTGTTTGAGAGGTACAATGCGTTGATCAACAACCTGAACATAAATGGGAAATATTATTCAATCAGGGAGGTCAACAAAAAGTTCCTTTTAACACTGCCAACTCATCTTGAACATAGAATCACTGCCATTAGAGAAGCTAGAGATCTGAGTGAGATTTCTTTGGACAGGCTCTATGGAGTGTTAAAAACCTATGAGTTGGAGCAGATTCAACAGAAGGAAGTCTACGGGAAGGATAGAATGGTCAGCACATTTACTGCACTTGTAGCTGAAGGTCAACAACAACAGCAATCTCAACAATTGGAGAGAATGGTACAGTGTTCCAAGGCTGAGGAAAATATGTTAGTAGCAGAATATGATCCTCCTACTAAAAATCAATCAAGTGATGATTTTTATTCCTTGGAAGAGCTGGAGCAATTGGAAGATGAGTCAATGGCCCAAATTGTCAAGAGATTCTCCCATGTCAGATTCAAGAGGAATCCCAAGCTTAAGTACAAGTCCAACTACAACAAATTCCAGAAAGGTGGATCTTCATCCTCTAATACCAGCAGTGGTGGATACAAAACAGGGATGGTTGATCGGAGCACCATCAGATGCTATAACTGCAATGAGTTGGGACACTTTGCCACAGAATGTAGGAAGCCAAAGCAAGTAAGAAAGAACTCTGAAAGGGCTTATCTGGCAAAGGGAAGAAGCTGGGATGATACTGACAGTGAAGATGAAGATGAAGGAAATCTTGCTCTTATGGCTATTGATGGAAAAGCTTCATCGTCAAGAATAGAGGTAAAACTTTCTGATCCTGAAATGGTTTATCATCTAAGAGGTAACTTAGATTGTGCACGTCGTGATAATGAACTGTTAAGTTTACAGATCACAGACCTTGAGAAAGAGGTCAATGAATTAAGACTTGTGCACATTAATCAAGACAAATTAAAAGAACAAGTATCTTTTCTAGAGAATAGAGTTGACTGTTATAGAAAACTCGAAACTATTCTCAAAGACAAGATCACCGGTCTTGAGACTAAGGTTAGAGTCTACTTCAATTCTTGTTCGAAGGCTAAAGAGTTCTACAGTAAGCAATCTGTTAATCAAACATCTGGAATAGGTTATGATTATAATGTTGCTATTGGAGAATTAGGCATAAACTCCCCTCCTCGTGTCTGTGCTAAAGGGAGGGAAGTACCACATGTGCTTAAGGGTGTTGATGAACCCCTTTATAAACCATCAATTGCTGAACCATTTGATGTGACCTCTTCTGTTATTCAGGAAGAAATACGTGCTGAAGATCATGCTAATGAGAAGGTTGTTTCCAAGTCAAGTGTGTCGAAAGTTCCAGTCAAAGTTATGAAAGCAACTGAGACTAACTCAGACACACATGAGTTGGATAACAAAAATGCCATGTCTGCCATGCATAAATTGCCTACTATTAATCACTCTCATAAAGCTTGTGGTGTTTCTAATTGTATGTCTTGTGCTTTTAATTTGATGTATGCTTATTTTAATGGTAAGCATGTTTCTAATGATAAGACTACTCCTCGTCAGCATATGAATAATAAGAAGCATGATAGGTCTAAGACTGCTAGTCCTTCTAAGGCTAGAAAGGAGACATTTGTGCCCAAGCCTAAACAGAAATTTGTTAAGGCTGTTTATAAGGTCAAATGTTCAGTCATTGAGAAAGTTGAGACCATGAAAGTTAAAAATGTTGTTTTGCCTGACAAAGGACAATTCTACAAGTATGCCGGGCCCAACCAAGTTTGGGTTCCGAAGAAGGTCTAATCCATTTGTAAGTGCAGGGCATTAAACAGGTGTAACCAGTAGTGTGGATTCTTGACAGTGGATCATCAAGACATATGACCGGAGATAGAGCCCTGCTATCAAATATAGATTGAGAAAGCTGGCCCACTGGTTACCTTTGGAGATAACAGCAAAGGTTTATCCGAGGGATATGGCTGTTTGCAAGCTGGTAATGTTATCTTGAACTTGTAAATAGTTTCTATATTTTTGCTTTATTTATATAAGTTTTTATTTGTATTTTTTTTTATAATTGTAAATATTGTATGATATATGAAATTGAATGTTGATATCTTGTTGATAGATATTTGATATTTAATTCATTGATATTTGTTTTTATTATTATTATTTGTATTGTATTATTATTATTATTATTTTTTTTTTTTTAAATCTTATGCAACATAACAATTAGTATCTAAAGTACTTGACAAGTATCGGTCAATGATATGTTGTTAACATTATGTTGCAGATATTTGTAAGCTTTTGACATGAATGAGAATTACTTAGACTTTACCCTAAGTGATCAATGTTTTATCAAAAACTCATTCATATTGAAAAATAAAATCAAACTTCTTTCTACATTAGTGACTTCTTATTTCATGTAAAATCCTTTGAAATCACTATTGTACATCATTACTCTCAAAAGATTAAATGTATAATTTTCATTCATTATAAATCTTAAATACATTTTATCTCTATAGTGCCATATATTCTGTGTTACAGGTTCAGTCTCCAATGACTTTCTTTCATTGACAGTCATGAGGTTGAAAACCCACAACGTCTATCCCAGACTGTAAAGACAAACACAAAAACAGAACCAACCAACACTCTCTTACCACTAAATGTAGTATGAATGAGCGTGAGGGAGATAGTTCCTTAGTGCACCACATAAGGAAGGTTCTGTAGTCAACCCAGTAGCTCTGTCTCTTACATAGATGGGTAGTATTTAAACCGAGACAACTGCTAACCCCCATACATCTTCTCAAAAAGATGTAATGGCTGAAAAGGCACAAAAACAGTTACTAGATTCATTCTCTCAACAGAGTGTGTCTATTGAAATTTGTCTGTCGGCCAGGGTATCCGATGTAGTGTCACCACTTCAAACATAAACAATTCTTGATGCACAAGGAAAGGTTACACACACAAAGGATGAGTTGACGGAAACAAGAGTTTCGACCATTTTAAGTTCAAATTCGATTGTTCAAGGTTCGTTAATGGACCAATTGCCTTTACAGGTGTTAGGAGAGGATACTGGTCCAAAAGCCATATGTCAGTGGTCAGTGTCTACCTCCCCAGGCTTAAATCCCCTGGATGCATCTGCGGATAGTGGATCTGACATAGGCGCAGATCGACAACTTGTTGACAATGATTCAGATATTACCTGATGAGTCACAAGGAAATGTCTTCACAGACATTAGAAGGAAACTTTGATCTTTATGCTAAATTCGTTGGATCATTGTTTACCTTCCCAGAATTCAAATCTGGAACCCTAAAAGGGAAACTAGCAACTTGTAGATTATGACTCAGATTCATCTGACGAGTTTAACAAGGATGGGGATTTGCGAACTCCCATTGCACCACCTGTGACCTCCTTAAGGATGGCTAAGGTGATTTTCCTTGCAGGTACAGCTGGAATATGGAGCTATGAGAGGAGTGATACACTTGTGAGAAAGAGTGTAAACACGAGTGGAGAGAAGAGTGAAACACATGTGAGGTACACTAAACAGAATCACACACTCACAGTGAGGAAGAAAGAGAAACTACTTGTTATTTCTTTTCCAACCAAATGAAATATGAGAACTCCTTCAGACGACGACATACATTCCTTCTTTAAGGGGGAGATAAAAGCTTAAGTAATAGTTTGGAGGATTCCTCAACTAAGGGGGAGAAATAGCAGGGAGTAAGAAAAAGATCCTACATATGTACACTACACCACACCATTGTTGTTTGTAACTACGGATCCTATTATACGGAAGAGGTGGTAAACACAAGGTGATTTTCTAGTAAGGGAAGAAGCTGTTTTCAAAAGGGGAGTACCATTGGTTTTTATCTGCGGATCCTATTGTACGGGAGAGGTGGTAAACGAAGGTGATCTTCTTTAATCAGTTGATTCTCATAGGGGGAGAAGCAAGAGATATATGTGCTTCTCAACAGGAAATGTGGTTGTACAAAAGAACATGGAACTACTTGAAGATATGTTCAGTCTAGAGGAACATCTTATTTGGAAGCTGGAAAATGTTATATTTATTCCAGAAACTTTTCTGCTATTTACTTTGCATTTCAGTTTATATCTTTTTCTTATTTGTTAGTTGAGTTATCCTCTAGGTATTTGTGTGTTATTGTCTAACAAACAAATAGGGGGAGATTGTAAGTCATATGTCATAGGCCTATTTGTATATTCGAGGATTTAACTCAACTCAAATAAGAATGTAATAAGTAAATAGTGGATCTACCGTCAAAGATATCTCGCAAAGTAATATCTGTCAAAGGATTCAGAAACAAAGTTCATCTACAGACTTGAGGAATTAATTCACTGGAAGAAGTTCAAGAAATTGATTATGCATCAGTGATATAAATCAAGATTGTGGATTTAATCAAGTGACACAGATCTCGTCAGGGTATCAATTAATTACAAGGATTTAATCTGAAGAAAATCAGAGTATCAAAGTCAAGACATGAAGAAACGTCACGGAAGTTAGTCACTCATGAACCAGACAGTACATCGAGTATCAACGTTGAAGTGGTGGAATTAATTCATAATTTTCAGTGATTTTCAGAAGATTTTCAGAAGAATGGTTGCTGCTCAGATTAGTATTAATTCTCTATTAATTAATTAAGTCATATAATTTAATTAAGAAAATAAATTATATCTGCAAAGATTAATTTATTGATTAATTGAATTAATTGATTAATTAATTCTGAATTAATATTAAGGGTTTTCAGAATTTTAATTGGATTAAAATCTGCATTAAATCAGTAAGACAATTGAAAATGAACTAGCATGACAATCATGATTGTCATACCGATTGTCATGCCAGGCCATTTTCAATAGTCTCACCGAAAGTTACACTGGGAGGAGGATTGTCTTGCTAGTTCATTCTGATAGTCTTGCTAGTTCATTTGATTGTCATACCGAAAGTCTTGCTAGTTGTTGAGATTGTCTTGCTAGTTCAAAGGATAGTCTCACCGAAAGTCCTACCAGCTATGGGATTGTCATTCCATTTCATTTCATTCTGTTGATTGATTAAAAAGACAGAAGCATCCATTCAACAATTTTAATCCAGAACACAAGTCAAAACAAGAACACAGCAGAAAATAAGAAGAAGCAAAATATTTCATCCTTCATCTGCAAACTTCAAGATCATAATTTCTAGCTTGTAAAGTTAAATCCAATCAACTAGAAATCATTCTCTTATTCTTGTGTAACAATCTAGCGGATCAAAATCCCTAGAACTTCTCAAATCGTGTTTAGCATTTGATCAAATTATTGCAAAAATAGAAAAAGTTCATGTCGAATTTATTCTAAATTTGTGATAATTAATTTGAGATTAATTCCTTATAATCGATACAGTTGTTGTAACACCTTTCAAGTTTAATAATATTTTTATTTAACTTGAATTTTGTTTCACATTTTTTATTCCGCATTTATTCGATTATTCGATACTGTTTGTATTCAACCCCCCTTCTACAAACACATTGGGACCTAACAGTCAGCAAAATTAGGACCAGTCAACTTGTGAGCATCTAGTATACTCCGGAGTGATAGTGCCGAAGACATAACGTATATAGTAAATCTGTAAATGATGAACACATAACAACACTTAGCAAATATTCAATTTCATTTCAAAACACTATATGAATCGGGTCTTTATTCATAAGTGGCTCCCACTAGTTTATCTAAATTATATAACCCCCTTAAGTGAAAAATTAAGCATTCATAATGCTAGTGGGAATAGGGATCCTACATTCCATCACACAACCTCGGCTATAGCACGAAACGTCATGTGATGTTCAATAGGCAGACAACTCTTGTCAATTACATCTTATATTATTCCCTAATAAAACTTTAGCCTCTTGAATAATTGAGTCACGACTGTAGTACGACAGACTCAATATTCTAAGTCTAGTATAACCCAACATTTCGTACAATTGAATCAGTCTCCAATGACCCACGACTGCAACACGTAACGACCTTTAGATTCTAATTCAATGTACACATCTCTATGTAATAGATAAGTATTTCTTATTTCGAAATCAAAGCCTTCGGCTGTAGCACGAAACGACAATGATTTAAAAATAAGAACTACTTTCTACCATGTTGGAAGGCTTTGACTGACACAAGCCCGTTGTGTCATTGGCCAATTACTACTTGATATTATTTAATTTTAGAGGGATTATATTATGTTACAATCATAATCATATTATAAAGAGATTCTTCCTTTTAAATTAAATATTTCAAATCAATAATCAATAATCAGATGATTCCCAGATCGGGGGGAGCATTGTCAAGAGGCGTCACTTAATACCCCTTTCTTATAGATAGAAATCTGCTTTTGACAGAATCATACTTTCTCTCAATATTGAAAATTCATATTTAATTACGTGTTTCATAAACATAAGAATCTCATGATTGTATGCATAATATTATTGTTAAGGCAAGAAACGATTCCTATTCTAGATTTTCTAGAGCACGCCTTATATTGATTTAAGTTCACCTAAATCTATCATCGCATGGTAAATATAGGCATATATCTCATATATAAAAATAAATAAACAAGTAAGCATGCAAGCAATATCATGTCACACATTGATATAATGATATATGAATTTATTATAGCATTTAAAAGCAATTAAAACAATTAAAATATGCTTTAAAATACTTTCGGGAATATAAACATTTCAAAACTTTTATATAAAAAAATTTGACCACTCCATTAGATCCGTCTCGAAAAAATGAATCCAACGATATATTGCACGCCCAAAACGGAGTTATGAAACTCCCAGAAATCAAATTAAAAAAAAAACAGATGGGCTATAACGCATTACAGGAACGCGTTACAAGCCCTGTAACGCATTCCGGTAATGCGTTACAACCTTTTTAAGCCATTAAAAGGTGTAACGCATTCCGTGAATGCGCCACAAGGTGTAATGCATTCCCGGAATGCGCGACACCCCTTTCCCCGCGTCCAGCCTGCAGCAGCCGACTCCTTTCTTCCTTTTTTTTTATTATTAACAGCCGCCGCCGCCTGTCAGTCTTATACCGAATGCCGTGCCCCCTTTTCTTTATTCCAGCAGCAAACAAATATATATATATATATATATATATATATATATATATATATATACTATATATACATATATTTAATTACGAATTTTAATTAAAACAACTTCAAAAAATCATAATAATTAATCCACACATCAGAAAATGATGAAAAAAAATACTCAGACGATCTACAACACTTGTAGAACCCAGATCTATAATCAAAACAATTTTGAGAAACAATTTCTAATCAATCATAATTAATCCATGATATAACTTGCAAAAATCAATATAAATTCATATAAGATCATAAAATTCTGAAATTTTTATCACATATCTATATGCATACAATCTATGCAATGATACTATTGTAGGATTTTATACATCACAGAAGCATGGTGAAATATTTTTCTTGATATAAAATCCATATAATCGCATATAAATCGAGAATAAATCGAGGGATCGATTACTAACCTTTAATAGCGATCCAAGAATGATGAACGGAGATCCCTAGCAGCTGCTCCTCAAGTGTGAAGCACTCCACCGGTATCCACTAAGAGATCAAAATAATGGAGGGAGGGAGAGGTTGAGAGAATTAGTTGCCTCCCTCTTTTTCTACTTTAGAATTAGAGTTTTATTTTGGGTTGAGGCAAATAGGGTTTATAATAATATATTTATAGACAAAATTTTCAGCTAAAAATTTTCCCATAAAATATTATTATTATTAACCCTTTAATTGATTATTCTTATTAACCAATTAACTAATAATTAAAACACCTTTTAATCATTAATCCCTTTTTCTAAACACTTTAGAAAATTAATTCTCTCATTTGATTTAATTTCCAAAATTAAATTCTTAATTAATAATATTAAGAACTTTTCTTAATTAATTTATAATTAATTAAATCTCATTTAATCAATTATTAAATTTGCTCATTATTTATTTATTTCAGAAATAAATAATTACCAGCCATTATTAATTAATTCCTCCATCATTAAATCATTATCTTTTATGGTGTGACCCTGTAGATTCAATATTAAGCCGGTAGTCGAAATAAATAATAATAAAACTATTTTATCATTATTTATATAAATTCTCTAATTCATTAAATATGATTAATTAATAAATTAATCATATTTATTCTACATCGTGAGGGATACTTCTCAGCATATCGCGACTATCCGGATAATACGAATTCACTGCTTAGAATACCAAGAACCTATTCAGTGAATAGTTACCGTACAATTAATTCCTTCTACCCTGCAATGTCATGATTAAATACAAGGCATGGAACTCGTGTCAAGCCTATCTTATTTAATCATATGCTTTCCCATTCACTATGCTTAGTTCTAATTAATGTGAATTAGAAACTCCTTTCTAATTTCATTCACTATGGCCAGAGATTCCTGAACTAGCATAAGTGGATCAGCATTGAACATTCTCTTCCTTTCACTGGAAGGGGTAGATCCTTTATTGATCATACACTATCTTCGTGTACAAATTCCTACACCCAGTAGAGCCCTTATTATTGTCCCTGAAGACTAAGAACTAAACCAAAGTATAGTTCAATGTACACAAGATGACTATGATGACCTCAAGTCTAAGGATACTTGTACAACTATCACTATGTGAACATCTGCTGACACGTGAGTGAACTCCATCAGTTGTTCAGTCGTGTGAGTCATGTTCAGTGAACTTATTCTATAATAAGCACCTACATACTAGCTATAGTGTCACCACACAAATGTCTATGAGAACAGAGATCCTTCATAATGAAGCAAACATAGTATGTACCGATCTTTGTGGATTACTAATTACCAGTTAGTAATCCTACGACCAAGAAATATTTAAGTTCAGAGTTATCATCTTTTAGGTCTTATTATTATGATCTCATCATAATCCATAAAAGGATTTACTCTAAACTATGGTATATCTTATTTAAACACTTAAATAGATAAAGCCCGCAATAAAACCAAAACAAGTCTTTTATTAATATCAATGAAATCAAAATAGATTACATAAAAGTTATTCCTAAATCATCATACGTGATTGGACTTAGGACACATCTCTTTCAATAAGTTGGTTAGTGAATTTGACATGTTATATTTGTCCAATTAATTGGAAATCAACAAATATAATTTGGTGCGGGTAAACTTTACTACCCCAATGATGATGCTTTGAGGGGAAAGTAAGTTTATATATTTATTCATTATATATATATCCATGTTTGTAAACTTGTTTTGAAGCTAACTGATTACCATGCTTTACATGTTATATGTTAGTAGTAAGTAAATTAGAGATTTTGATGCAGTATATGAGTTTTTTGAATGTTTACATGATATAAGTTTTCTCTGATGCAAATACACATAATATTGATATTTATTTTGGCACGCACACATCTTAATATTATTTGCACTCTGATCTAAGACCCTGTAATCTCATTTGTGATCTTATCATAACTCTGTTTATAGGTTTAGATTATGCTTTAGATCCTGTGCAACTAATTTGAGTACTCTGATTAGATTTTGTGTGATTGTATTATATTTTTGAGAAATTCTGTATAATTGTTGAGTTTCAGACCCTAGGTAATTCTGACAACAGATTCCTTGATCACTCTGATTCTCTGTTCATGCAAGAATAACTCTATCTGTTTTGTGCTATAATAAATATACATCATAACTAGTGATAGTTGTGACATGATTATGTTAGGAGTGGTTTTAATTGGCTTAGTCTTGTGTTGACTAATCAATTGGTGCATACTTGTTGGATATACTCTTGGCATAATTAATTGATTTTATGACTTATATGTTGATCCTGTATGTAACTCTTATGATCTTGCTATGCTTATGTTTTGTTCTGGATATTTGATCCTGATATATTTCTTATACTCTGATTACCTTATGCATGTCTTATAAGCTTAAAATAATGTTCATCTCTTTCCTCTATAGTATTGATCTGTATTGGACTAACGTGAAATGTTTTGAGCTAATGAGATTTGATTGAGTAGTACTGTTAAAAGAATAAGAAAGCATGATCATCTGAGACATCCTTCATGAATCCATATGGTGGTAAGTAAAGGTAAAAGATCTCTAGTTCTGAGACTACTCTACTCTTGATCATTAAATTTTCTAATATTGTACATCGGATGTTTGTGATCTTTAACACCCTCAGTGGTCCTAGGAACTGACTACGAGCCTATCAAACCTCATAGGTTCTAACCCAAGTCATTAGAACCAAACATTTCTCAAAAAGTATTCCATACCTTACTCTGATACATCCCCCAGATTTTGCTCTGATTCACTTAATTTTATTGAGATATTAACTCAGTGATCAGATAAAAATTACCATTTGGTTTTGTAGTTGTGTTGACAATGAGGGAGATAGTGCCAAGAAGCACCATATAAGGAAGGAAAGGTCAACCCTACAGCTCTGTCTCTCACAAAGAAGTGAAGTATATATAACCTGAGACATCTGTAAGCCCATCTGTATTCTCTCAAAATGATATAGAGCTGAAAAAGGCATATAAACAGTTACTAGGTGCATTTCCCAATAGAATGTTATCTATTGAAAATTCGCCTATCAGCCAAGGCATCTGTATAAGAGACACTACCCCTTGATTAGAATATTTCCAATGCACATGTGAGATTCACACACACAAGGAAGGTATTGATGCAACAATCATTGTCAAACCATATCAAGGTTAATGGCAGTAGGTTGAATCCTGGATCATGTTCTACTCTTTATCTCTGATCTTGAATGAGAGCATATGATCCTGGTTGGTTACTCTGATAAGTCCTCACAGACTTCAGAAGAAATCTTTGATCCCTAATGGCATATCATTGATCATTGGTTATCTTCCCAGAATTCAAATCTGGAACTGATTTTGACATAGTCAAAACAGCAACTTGTAAATGAGGACTCAGATATCAACTGACGAGTTTATGAGGTATACTTTTTCATGGAAGTTGAGGGATATCAGGAATTCTGCCACTTAAAAGAATCCTAATTTCCCCTCTCAGAAGGAATATTTCTGAATCTCTTGACTGAGAGTTTCCAACCTTGAAGATGGAAGGAAACTTTTCTATAAAAAGGATTTCCTTGTACGTACACTTGGATTTTTGGAGCTTTGAGTGAGTGACACACTGTGAGACTGAGTGACAAACATTTGAGTGTAGAGTGGAGTGAAACACAATGTGAGATCACTAAACATAAATCACACACTTGCACTGTGAGGAATGGTTACCAAATAATCTCTTCACTTGCTGGTTAATCCTAAGGTTTTACTCTGAATGCATTTTGAAGGATTACTCAACTAAGAGGGAGAGATTATAAAGAGATTATGAACTGATAGTCTTTCTGTAACTAAGAAGAAGGATTTCTAACTTTCTTGTACTAAGGAAGGGGTTCTTCATCTTAGGGGGGAGATTATTGGGTTTTGGTTCTGGATTCCAAAATGTTTTCTATGTGCTTTATGGGAAGATCTGAAGATTATTGAAGAATAGTGTTTGAAAGACGTATCTATCTGCAACTTTACATAAGGGAGATAATAATCTAATCTCTACTGAAGCTGAATGCATATAGAAGATGCGGTAGATATAAAGATAGTATTATTTCCAAGTCCAGGATTGAGAGTTGAAAGCTGATTGAAGATTTTTGGATAAAGTTAGTTGAATTATCCTCTAAACTGTTGTTTCTCCATTATTATTTGACTGTCAGGTGTAACAGTCAAATATGGGAAGATTGTTGAGAAAGATTGAAGCTGTATGTATAACTCAACAATACTGGTTTGGATAACTCAACATAGAACAAGGACTTTGAAATAATCTATGTTCCATTAAAATAAGTACAAATTGTTTATTGGGTATATGCACAAAAGGTTTTGTTAGCTGTAGTGAAGAAGACGTTAACAACGATCCATATGAAGTTCATTAATATGTTCAGGCATCGGAGGAATAAGGTTGAAGTCATTCGAAGCAGTTATCAGAATCAGTGAGAAGACCTCAAGGATTCCTAGTGAAGTTGGTTATATTTGGTAGAAGACTTAACAGTGGCTTATACAGGTATAATACGAAGGCCCGAGAGCGGAACTAGTCGTCTGTGAACCAGACCCTTGCACGAGACATCAGTGATCCGTGAAAGGAAATGGAGTATTATTTTTAGAAATACTGTTAAGTGGTTTTTGTACTCGAAGAGTCTGGAAATATATTAAGGTACAAAATCCCGGAAATTATAAAGCTTGCAGATACAAAGGACTACAGCCCGAGGACTTACTAGATTTATTTTTTAATAATGACTGATTTTTGTTAAATGAATAAATGGAAATAATTCATTTATTTATTTAATTTTATGTCACAATTGATTTTAAAAGTAATAAATTAATAATTGATCTTTTGTTAAATGAATAAATGAATTCCAAATAATTTATTTATTTAATTTAATACCAATATTTATTTTTTGGTAAAATAAATTAATATTTGATTTTTAATCAAATAAATAAAATAAAATTTTATTTATTTATTTGTTTTTAAATATCAAATATTTTCTTCGAGTTCAGGATTTGCATGCTTGTTGATTCGCTTTGATCAAAAGAAACTGTGAACTAATTTTCTTGGTATAAAGGAAATACAAATTGCAAATGAAAAAGAATTTGTATACGAGTTTTATATCAGCCAGACAGTGTATGCATGTGCTTGTATGTTTTATTTTTCATTAAACAGATCAAAAGCAAGGAAATCACATAACATGTTTCACTGTTAAACAAGAATTGGCAGGTCTTGTATCGGGTTTCACCCAGTCGCGCGACGCGTGCGTGCAGCGCACGCCCCTCCCTCTCATACTTTCTTTCTCTGTGCGTGACTATTACTCCTTCAGCTGGCGCCTGGTTCTCTCTCCTGCATAAACAGACCCCTGTACCTGCAGCTGCATGTGGTACAATTCAGTAAAATAAAAGAACTAGTTTGTTTATTTCATTTGTACAACACTGCAATCTTGTACCTGGTCGCCACCGGATTAATGCATGCAAGTGTTCTGCTTCTACTACTCTAGGTCGCCATAGAAAGAATTATACAAGGCAAAGTCGGCGCACTAATCACAGTAAGTCACCACAGACACTCTTGATCGCCACAAAATATTATTCCAAGTGCTACTCTCCTCTTGGCCGCCATACAATTTATTCTTGTGAGCTGTACAATTTTAAATGTGTGGACATGGTTAAGCCACACATTTAGTCCTTATCTCTCCTACAATTCTACCTTATATAAAACACAAGAATTACGGCAGATTGAAAACACTTCTCAGCAAAAACTTTATCGAAGCTCTGCATAATTTATTCTTGGATATTTGGGTGATTTCATTTATTGAAATTAAGGAGAGAAGTGCTGCCCAATTTATTCCATACCAATTGAAACCTTACAAACTTGAACATTCATTATTTAAAGCTCTCTTGATTGTATTTAATATCTTTTGATAGAAGCTTTAAATTCTTAGAGTGATAGATAGATACCTAGATTGATAGCTATTATTTTGGTTCTCTCTATATTTGTTGATTCGAATTATATATATTCGGAGTTGTAAGAAAACCTTTACTGTTTAATTTCTTAATAATAAAAATTATTCCGTGAATCTCTTTGTGTTTGTTTATTTCATTTTCGAGGTTTATTTTCCGTTGCAATTAATTTTAGAAAATGAAGAACATACATTCACCCCCCTCTTTATGTACATTTGGACCTAACAGTAGGCAAATTGCAAGGGGTCAGAAGCGAGAGCGCAAAGGAGCCACTACTAACTCTAAGCAATCTCAGCCACCAATAACCACCACCACCAAACACTGTTCATCTTTTCTGATGAATACTGTTCATTGAATCCACCGATTACTGTTCACGTTTCCGACGAAGAACCACCATCACAGATCTTGTTTCCGACTACGAACCTCAGACTTTGTTGCTCCCAAATTCCTCCGTCAACAAATTGGCGCTAGAAGGAGGGGCCTAATCAAGATCTGCATCTAGGAGGAAAGATGTCTCAATACCGTGATGGAAGTTTTTATGATGGAAGCTTTGAAGAAGAATCTGATCATGGATATGACCGCCATGAACCATACATTCCACCCATGACTGATCGCCCCACTCCAGACGTTGGGGGTCAGCCGCCTATACTAATCAGCAACGCTGACTTGTTGGAACAACTGTATCACATGGGAGATGCTCTGAATGGTTTCGACTCAAGGCTGAGCACTGTGGAGCGACGCAAGACCAGAATGGGCCTTCGCCATAACCGTGCTGCTCACGCACCTAGGAAGGCTCCCATGACTGATAGAGATGCCTTGGTCGGTCATGATCGAACTGAAAGTGGATGTGTGCTAATAACCCCATGATATCTGAACTATTCCAACGATGTATCCTCGATCATAGAGCTTGTGGAAGAGGATGCTGATGGTCGAGAAATACTGCGGGCAGATAACCGAGGGGTTACTCACCCGCACCGGTCCGGACGAGTCTTGAGGAATGTCGGCAAGCTGAGTCTATGCCGGAGAGTGAACAACAAGACTTTGCAGCTTTGAAGGATCGCTTGGGAATCCGCTTTAGCGACGATGACCTAAGGATGTTGCTGCTAGAATTGAAAAAAGCGCCGATCGCGGAGACATGATGCCCCATGGTACAACGCGTGTGCCCCTGAATTCCCACGAGAATCAGGAGTGGCACCGCGATCATGAGAGAGCTCCTCCCCGTGGATCGGTGGACCGGTATGGTCGAGGATATGGAAGTCACCGTTGGAGGAGACCCCAATAGAGGGGAAGAGGCGGAGGTCGAGGTAGATACTTAGATGGATATTGCCGTGACAACTATCGTGGCCGCAGGGATACCCGATGGTATAACCGAGCAGAATGCGATAACTATGCCGAATACGATAATCACAGGGACGTGGCAAATTATGATCACGAGATGGCTCGTGGCCACGACCGAGGTCAAGGAGAAAATCTTAGGGGAGATCAAGGTCGAAACCCAATAGTGATTGTGATACCCGAAGATGCCCAGAACACCAACCAACAACAAGCTCCTCCAGGTGGAAATCAGGCAGAAGTAGCTCTGCCTCACCCACAAGGTCCACAGCCTCACATGCAAACTGTCCCAGGTGTAGGAACCTTCAATGTGGATGATCTGAAAAGGCTGTTTAACCACTTGAAAGGCAGAGTGACAACCATGGCCGAAATTCTTTCTCCATTCTCTGTGGCGGTAAGAGAGGCACAGTTGCCGGCCGGATATCGCAACACTACTAGCGATCTCCGTTTCCATGAAAGCTCAGATCCTGTGAAATTCTTGGGCCGATTCAATATAGAGATGGACGTGTATCAAGTCCCAGACTTGGCTCGATGTCGGCTCTTGGCGGTAACTTTTAGGGAGAGCACCGAACAATGGTTTCAGAAGCTCGGACCGGGAGTGATCACTTCCTGGGACCAAATGAAGACCATGTTCCTGACCAAGTTCCAAGCCTCCGTGAGGTATGCTCCCTCTATTACAACTCTTGCCAACGTTAGACAAAGGGAAAATGAAAGCTTGACGTCCTACTTTAAAAGATTCAACGCTGAGTCCACCAGCGTAAGAGGGGATTCGAATGAAGCTTTGAAAAGCTTTGTGATAGCAGGGCTAAGGGTCGGCTCAGATTTCTGGAAGCATTTACAGGGAAAAGACCCGACCACTCTAGCGGATGTCTTTGTTTTGGCAGATTCATTTAAAGCCATAGAGTAGTCTCTGGCAGAGGTACAACCAACTTCGCAAGCAAGTCAGAGAAGCAAAGCAAGGAATAGGGACAGATCTCCAAGCCCAAGATATAGAAGGAGTAGTCGAAGCCCAAATCGTGTAAATACCATGACCACAAGGAGGGAATGGAGCCCTCCCTTGAGCTATGACTACAGAGCAAGCAGGTATACGCCTTTGGCCACGTCTATAGAACATATCTTTGAGGTAAACAAGAATATAGGGCTATTTAGAAAACCCGAGGCTCTGTCATCTTGGAAAAGTAAAGATAAGAAGAAATATTATGAATACCATGAGTCATCCGTACATAACACACATGAGTGTCGGCAACTAAAAGATGAGATCGAATCACTTATCAAGGAAGGATATCTTGGTGAATGGGTGGTTAGGGAAGTAAGGAGGCATAAGGATGGCGCCGACAGAGTAAAGGAAGAAGGAGGCCGAGTCCTTCGAGGGCCGAACAATGAAACTCTGGAAGAAAATAAGTTTGTCAGGGACGGCAGCATTTGAGCAATCTACAAAGGAGATCCTGGGATGGAATGCAGTAATAGAGCCTTGGCAAGGTATGCAAGGAAAGCCCGATTCAGACCTCTAACCGATATTCATAGGGTGGAAACTCGGCCACCGAAAGTATTTAAGGGCGAGTCCATGGACATCACCTTCAGAGAAGCAGACGTCCAGTGGGTGCATCACCCCCACAATGATGCACTGGTCATTTCCATCCAGACCGGGACCAAGAATATTCATAGAGCCTTCGTAGATAATGGAAGCTCGACAAACATCCTCTACTACAACACCTTTAAGAAGATGGAGCTGCCTGATCAGGACATGTCGGGATAAGACTCTCGGGTCTATGGTTTCTCTGGCGCGGGAGTTAGAGTAATGGGATCAATTCGATTGCCATGTACCTTGGGGGAGAGTCCGTTGTCCGTGACAAAGATGCTCGAGTTCAAGGTTCTAAATCAGGAGTCATCCCACAACGTGCTGCTCGGGTGACCTTTTCTTAGGGAAATGAGGGTCATCACTTCGATCCACCACCTTACCATCAAGTTTACAACCCCAAATGGTGTGGGCAGCATAAAGGGTTCTCAATATAACTCTCAAGAATGTTACAGGCAGGCTATGGGGGGATTTAGGAGAAAGGATGCCCAAATCGAAGATGCGTCGGATGATGAGCGAGAGAAAAACATCGAACAGCCGATCGAGGAAATTCGAGTCCATTACTATGTCGAGCAAGAAAACGAGCGCCCCTCTGAGTTACCTCCAGCGATGTTGTTCTCAGAAGGCACAATCAGGATCGAAATATTGGAGGAAGAAGAGCCCCCAAATGACATAGTCCAAGCAAACTTCAATGGAGAACGGCTTGAAGGAAGATTTGATGTCTTACAAAGTCTTGGACAAGAGGTGCATAAGGCAGAAGCCCCTCTCCCTGAGGGCACACCCTTATCTTCAGTAAATTCAAAGGAAGTTGATGCCCCTGCGATACAGAGCGCGCCTTCTAAAAAAGTTGATGCTCCTCTCCAAGAGGATGCCCCTTCTCTATAAAATGATGAGAATCATAATTAGCTCGACTTAGATCCACGGATACCAATGCCAATAGAAAAGATGGGGCCGACGGAAGACATAATTGAAATCCCTATTGATGAAAAAGATCCGAGTAAAGTTTTGAGAATTGGATCTCAGTTGGCCCCAAGATTGAAAGAAGGGCTTTCAATATTTCTCTTGGCAAACCTTGATGTATTTGCGTGGGACCATTCTGATATGGTGGGAATTGACCCGAAAGTTATGTGCCATCGTTTGAACATTGATCCCAAGCATAAGGGGATTAGGCAAAAGCGGAGGGCCATAAGTGGAGAAAGGGGCAGTAGCCTTGGCAGAAGAAGTTGAGAGACTCTTTGATGTCGGACTAGTAAGGGAATCTTTCTACCCAGATTGGCTAGCGGTGTTAGTGAAAAAACCTAACGACAAGTGGAGAACATGTATGGATTTCACCGATCTGAACAAGGCAGCTTCCCTTTGCCAAGAATTGACCAGTTGGTCGATGCCACGGCAGGACATGCCTTGCTAAGTTTCATGGATGCATACTCCGGGTATAATCAAATTCCCATGTATGAGCCTGACCAAGAGCACACCTCTTTTATTACTGATAGAGGGCTCTATTTCTACATGGGATGCCGTTTGGTCTGATTAACGCTGGGGCCACTTATCAAAGATTGGTAAACAAAATGTTTAAGAAGCAGATTGGGAAGACTATGGAGGTATACATGGACGATATGCTTGTAAAATCTAAAAGGGCGGAAGACCACATAGCAGACTTAGCTGAGATGTTCCATATTTTGAGAAAATATAGGATGAAGCTGAATCCTCAGAAGTGTGTATTTGGCATGGAATCAGGAAAATTCTTGGGATTCATGGTTAACCACCGAGGGATTGAGGCGAACCCGACGAAAATCAAAGCTTTGTTGGACATAAAATCTCCCACCAGCGTTAAGAAAGTGCAAAGCCTAACGAGAAGGATTGAGGCTTTGAATCGATTTGTCTCAAAGTCATCAGATAGGTGCAAGGAATTCTTTAAAGCGATCAAAGGGATGGGGAAGGATTTTGTGTGGACTTCAGATTGTGAAGAGGCTTTTCTGAAAATCAAAGAGCAGTTGAGAAATCCTCCTATATTGGCCAAGCCAGAAGAGGGGGAAACATTGATTCTTTACTTAGCAGTTTCAGAATACTCCGTTAGTGCGGTGTTGGTGAAAGAGGAAGGGAGTCATCAATCGCCCGTGTACTACATGAGAAAAAGGTTGCTAGACGCAGAGACTAGATATACCAGCATGGAAAAATTGGTGTACTCCTTGCGGCATAAAAGTTAAGGTCGTACTTCCAAGCTCGCCGGATAGAGGTTCCCACCGCTTATCCTCTCCGGCATATTTTGCATAAACAAGAATCATCGGGAAGAATGTTAAAGTGGGCGATAGAGCTGGGACAATTTGATTTGGAATATTTCCCTCGTACATCAATCAAGGGACAAGCATTGGCTGATTTCATACTTGAGTTTGACTCTGAAGTATACAATAAGGCAATAGTGTTGGCAGAACCTTCCTCACAAGGAAATCCTCCTGTTGACGTGATGGAAGATTTCCCACACCCTTGGTGGATCTTACATGTTGATGAGGCTGTGAATAATAATGGAGCAGGCGCCGGGATTGTCTTAATCACCCCGGAAGGGAATCGTTTGATGAGTGTCATCCACTTCAAATTTTATGTCACTAACAATGATGCTGAGTATGAAGCATTGATCAATAGTTTGAAAATAGCTCTGGAGGTGGGGGTTGTGAAATTGATAGCTCGAAGTGATTCTGAGTTAGTTGTAAACCAAGTCAACGGAGGTTTCCAAGCCCGAGGACCTCGGACAGAGTTATATATGAGATGTGTGCAGCGTCTACTGGAAAAGTTTGGAAGTGCCAGGCTAGAAGGTGTGCCAAGGAAAGAAAATAGTAATGTAGATGCCTTGGAAAAGATAGGGTCGCAAATGGACAGCGTCCAACTTGGGCAAATTTCTTTGGGAATCCAAGAAATCCCAAGTATTCCAGAAGTACGGGTGTTCCAGACACAGGAGATCCCGCGAGAAAATTGGATGACCCTCATTCATAACTATATTCGAATGGGAGCTTTTCCAGAAGACAAGTTACAGGTTCGACGCCTTCGTTATCAGGTTGCGAAGTGAAGGGTTTTTAGCACATAAACGCAACGAAAACGTAAATTTAAATCTTAAAAAAAACGAAACCCTCCGCAGGATCCATGTGAAAAATAATATTTAATTCGTAGTTCAGTATGTTTACCTTAAGAAGCTTTATGTTAATGGAAAGATGGAGGTCTTTAATAGCAATCCAAGAACGATGAACGGAGATCCCTAGCAGCTGTTCCTCAATTGTGAAGCACTCCACCGGTATCCACCAAGGGATCAAAATAATGGAGGGAGGAAGATGTTGAGAGAATTAGTTGCCTCCCTCTCTTTTCTACTTTAGAATTAGGGTTTTTATTTTTATTTTTTTGGTTGAGACAAATACGGTTTATAATAGTATATTTATAGGCAAAATTTTCAGCTGAAAATTTTCCCATAAAATATTATTATTATTAACCCTTTAATTGATTATTCTTATTAACCAATTAACTAATAATTAAAACACCTTTTAATCATTAATCCCTTTTCTAAACACTTTAGAAAAATAATTCTCTCACTTGATTTAATTTCTAAAATTAAATTCTTAATTAATAATATTAAGAACTTTTCTTAATTAATTTTATAATTAATTAAATCTCATTTAATCAATTATTAAATTTGCTAATTAATTATTTATTTCACAAATAAATAATTATTAGCCATTATTAATTAATTCCTCCACCATTAAATCATTCTCTTTTATGGTGTGACCCTGTAGGTTCAATATTAAGCCGGTAGTAGAAATAAATAATAATAAAACTATTTTATCATTATTTATATAAATTCTCTAATTTATTAAATATGATTAATTAATAAATTAATCATGTTTATTCAACATCGTGAGGGATACTTCTCAGCATATCGCGACTATCCGGATAATACGAATTCACTGCTTAGAATACCAAGAACCTATTCAGTGAATAGTTATCGTACAATTAATTCCTTCTACCCTGCAATGTCATGATTAAATACAAGGCATAGAACTCGTGTCAAGCCTATCTTATTTAATCATATGCTTTCACATTCACAATGCTTAGTTCTAATTAATGTGAATTAGAAACTCCTTTCTAATTTCATTCACTCTGGCCAGAGATTCCTGAACTAGCATACGTGGACCATCATTGAACATTCTCTTCCTTTCACTGGAAGGGGTAGATCCTTTATTGATCATACACTATCTTTGTGTACAAATTCCTACACCCATTAGAGCCCTTATTATTGTCCCTGGAGACTAAGAACTAAAGCAAAGTATAGTTCAGTGTACACAAGATGACTATGATGACCTCAAGTCTAAGGATACTTGTACAACTATCACTATGTGAACATCTGCTGACACGTGAGTAAACTCCATCAGTTGTTCATCTGTGTGAGTCATGTTCAGTGAATTTATTCTATAATAAGCACCTACATACTAGCTATAGTGTCACCACACAAATGTCTATGAGAACAGACATCCTTCATAATGAAGCAAGCATAGTATGTACCGATCTTTGCGGATTACTAATTACCAGTTAGTAATCCTACGACCAGGAAAGATTTAAGTTCAGAGTTATCATCTTTTTAGGTCTCATTATTATGATCTCATCATAATCCATAAAAAACTTTACTCTAAACTATGGTATATCTTATTTAAACACTTAAATAGATAAAGCCCGCAATAAAACCAAAATAAGTCTTTTATTAATATCAATGAAGTTAAAACAGATTACATAAAAGTTATTACTAAATCATCATACATGATTGGACTTAGGACACATCTCTTTCAATCTCCCACTTGTAGTAAAGCCAATCACTCTAGTATCTAATACCCATCTTGTCTTTATGACGATCAAATTGACTTTGAGAAAGTGGCTTTGTTAAAGGGTCTGCTATGTTGTTATGTGTGTCAACTCTCTTGACGTGGACTTCTCCTCTTTCAACAATCTCCCTAATCAGATGAAAGCATCACAAAACATTTCTTATAAGAAGTATGTCATCCACATACATTACAAGAAATGTTACCGCGCTCCCACTAACCTTCTTGTAGACACATGGTTCATCTATGTTTTTGATAAAACCAAACTCTTTGATTGTCTCATCAAAACGGATGTTCCATCTACGAGAAGCTTGCTTTAAACCATATATGGTTCGTAGCATCTTACACACTAGGTGTTCATTTCCCTTGGAAAGAAAACCCTCTGGCTGTGTCATATACACTTCCTCTTCAAGTTTCCCATTGAGGAAGGGCGTTTTCACGTCCATTTGCCAGATCTCATAGTCGTAGTAAGCAGCAATCGCAAGCAAAATCCGAATTGATTTTAATAGGGCTACAGGCGAGAAAGTTTCATCAAAGTCAATCCCTTGCCTTTGTCTGAATCCTTTTGCCACGAGCCTGGCCTTATAGGTCTCCACTTGGCCATCTGCTCCAATCTTTCTTTTGTATACCCATTTGCACTCATTAGGCTTCACACCCTCAGGTGCTTCAACCAAAGTCCATACTTGGTTGGTATACATAGATTCCATTTCGGATTTCATGGCACTTTGCCATTTCTCTGAGTAAACACTACTCATAGCCTCATTATAGGTCATAGGGTCGTCATCATCAATGATTGACAACTCATTGTCATTCTCAATGACAAGGCCATAATACCTCTCAGGTTGGCGAGACACTCTCCATGTCCTACGAATGGGCTGTTCCACAGAAGGTTGTTCAGTCTGAATAGGTGTTTCCACTTGAACCGTAGTAGTCTGTGCTTCTTGAACTTCATCAAGTTCAATCTTGCTCCCACTATTTCCTTCAAGGATAAACTGTTTTTCGAAGAGGGTAGCATGTCTGGAGACAAACACCATATGATCGGTGTAAAAGTAATACCCTAAAGTCTCTTTAGGATATCCCACAAAATTACATTTTACGGATCGAGATTCCAGCTTATCTGGGTTAACTTTCTTGACATAAGCTGGACATCCCCAAATCTTAACGTGTTTAAGACTCGGTTTCCTTTCTTTCCATATCTCATATGGAGTTTGAGGAACAGATTTGGAAGGCACCTTATTCAGTAAATATACTGAGGTTTCCAATGCATAACCCCACAGGAATACTGGAAGATTCGCATAGCTCATCATGGACCGAACCATGTCTAACAAAGTTCGATTTCTCCTTTCAGATACCCCATTCAACTGTGGAGTATATGGAGGAGTCCACTGGGAGACAATACCATTTTCTTTGAGAAAAGCGGCAAACTCTCCATTCAAGTATTCACCACCTCGATCTGATCGAAGAGTTATAATACTATGTTTGGTTTGTTTCTCCACTTCATACTTATACTCTTTGAACTTTTGAAAGGCTTCAGACTTGTATTTCATCAAATACACATATCCGAATCTAGATCGATCATCTATGAAAGTAATGAAGTATGAAAATCCACCCATGGCTTGCGTAGACATTGGTCTACATACATCTGTGTGTACCAATCCTAGAAAATCTGCAACCCTCTCTCCATGTCCACTAAATGGAGATTTGGTCATTTTACCCAATAGACAAGACTCGCATGTAGGATATGATTCAAAATCAAAGGGGTCTAGTAACCCTTCCTTATACAATGTCCGCAGTCTATTTTCACTAATATGACCAAGTCCGCAGTGCCACAAGAAAGTGAGATTTTTATCATCCCTTTTTCTTATATTAGTTTGTTCAATTTGAAGTAAATTATGCTCTACGTCACATATATACAGACCATTATTTAAAGTACCACATCCATAAAGAACATTATCTTTAAGAATAGAACATTCATTATTCTTAATAATAAATGAAAAACCATCCAAATCCAACATAGGAATAGAAACAATATTCCTCACAATAGAGGGAACGTAATAACAATTATTCAAAATAATAGTCTTGCCCGTAGGCATATGTAAAGTAAATGATCCTACAGATATGGCGGCAACCCTTGCTCCATTGCCCATACGTAGAATCACCTCATCTTCTTCAAGAGTCCTACTTCCCTTTAGTCCCTGCAACGAATTGCAAATATGAGAACCACAGGCGGTATCTAATACCCAAGTAGAAATTTGACTTAGTGACATATTAACTTCGATCATGAACGTACCTGAATCAGAAGCGGTAGTCTCACTACCCTTCTTCTTCTTCAATTCTGCAAGGTAAACCTTGCAGTTCCTCTTCCAGTGCCCCACCTTGTTACAGTGAAAGCAAATAACTTTGCTCTTGGGGTCTTCAGCTTTTGGTGGAACCGGCTTTTTCTCACCTACTTTCTTCTTCTTGGAAGGGTTCTTCTTCCTTTTCTTAGGATTGGAACCTTCATCAATTAGAAGAACAGAACTCTTTTTAGGGGGAAAATTCAATTCCGCAGTCTTCAACATGTTGTGGAGTTCAGGCAGGCTGACATCCAGCTTATTCATGTGAAAGTTCACAATAAACTGGAGAACGAACTCGGAAGTGATTGCAAGACCAAGTCTTAGCTCAGCTCCCCATCCATGGCAAAACCAAGTTGTCCAAGACATTCAATCAAATTGATCATCTTAAGTACATGGTCATTCACAGATGATCCCTCAGACATCTGACAACCGAACAGCTTCTTCGATATCTCATATTGAGCTGTCCTCCCTGCCACATCATACAACTCTTGTAGATGCATAAGGATAGTGTGAGCATCCATATGCTCATGCTGCTTCTGTAGCTCAATGTTCATGGAAGCTAGCATGATGCATTGAGCAACATTTGCATCATCTATCCACTTACGATACAAAACATGTTCATCATTATGTGCATCGCTAGCAGGTTCAGTAGGCTTAGGTGAGTCAAGCACATATTCCAGCTTCTCAACCCTGAGAACAATTCTCAAGTTTCGAAGCCAGTCAGCAAAATTAGGACCAGTCAACTTGTGAGCATCTAGTATGCTCCAGAGTGATAGTGCAGAAGACATAACATATATAGTAAATCTGTAAATGATGAACACATAACAACACTTAGCAAATATTCAATTTCATTTTAAAATACTATATGAATCGGGTCTTTATTCATAAGTGGCTCCCACTAGTTTATCTAATTTATAAAACCCCTAAGTGTAAATTAAGCATTCATAATGCTAGTTGGAATAGGGATCCTACATTCCATCACACAACCTCGGCTATAGTACGAAACGTCATGTGATGTTCAATAGGCGTCACCTAATACCCCTTTCTTATAGATAGAAATCCGCTTTTGACAGAATCATCCTTTCTCTCAATATTGAAAATTCATATTTAATTACGTGTTTCATAAACACAAGAATCTCATGATTGTATTTATAATATTATTGTTAAGGCAAGAAATGATTCATATTTTAGATTTTCTAGAGCACACCTTATATTGATTTAAGTTCACCTAAATCTATCATCGCATGGTAAACATAGGCATATATCTCATATATAAAATTAAATAAACAAGTAAATGTTAAGTGCAATAAAGTAAATGTGTTTGGTTATGGCCCCATCCTATGTGATCTTTATCAAGCTCATGATAAAGATCAAGGTCAATCTAATATGGTGATGGAAATAAATACAACTACTTATTACATAAGTCTTCTTTTTTGTTTAGACTTCTTGTATGCCTCGTCTTCTTCTTTGTATCACCTCCATTGGATAGCCTTCTTGAGTCTTCAATTACATTACATGATTGAAAGTAAAACTAATCTAATGAACTTACAAGAATAACTCGAGTTACATTCGAGATTTATGATTACAAAGATTGACGACATGCAAGTCGTATTTAAAACCAAAACCAAAACCATTACACTAAGGTCGAAAGGCCATAACCATCCACCATGCTCATACAACACATAAAAGCATTTTAAAACACATAATCTGATCTTAACATATCATATTATCCATGATCTAATCATAAAAAAAATATGACAAAAATCAGAAAAATCAGAATCAAATCAGAAAAACAAGAATCACTGTTTACGGGAAGTAAACGACGTCAAACGCCTTACAGACGAGTCGTTGATAGCTTTAGCTATGAGTTTTGTTCAGACGCTCGTTTACCTATGGAATAGGGTATTCGTTTGCGTAAATCGGACACCAGACCCAGATTTCAGCAAATCTGCAGCAACCAGTTCAGAATCCGTATCTAATATGATTCTCATAATCAGAACAAATATAAATCATGTATATATCAGTATATATACAGATTACATAATCATCTTATGATTATACAACTCACATGAATATCATATATTCAAAACCATACATATATAAGCATATTATATCAACATCAAATCATGGCGAATCACGTACTTGCTCATATATCGAAAACAGTTAAACACATAAACGAATTAAAAACTTTTCGCAAGTAGCTCTGATGCCATTGAAGGGTTTTTAGCACATAAATGCAACAAAAACGTAAATTTAAATCTTAAAAAAAAAATGAAACCCTCCGCAGGATCCATGCGAAAAATAATATTTAATTCGTAGTTCGGTATGTTTACCTTAAGAAACTTTACGTTAATGGAAAGATGGAGGTCTTTAATAGCGATCCAAGAACGATGAACGGAGATCCCTAACAGCTGCTCCTCAATTGTGAAGCACTCCACCGGTATCCACCAAGGGATCAAAATAATGGAGTGAGGAAGATGTTGAGAGAATTAGTTGCCTCCCTCTCTTTTCTACTTTAGAATTAGGGTTTTTATTTTTATATTTTTATTTGAGGCAAATAGGGTTTATAATAGTATATTTATAGGCAAAATTTTCAGCTGAAAATTTTCCCATAAAATATTATTATTATTAACCCTTTAATTGATTATTCTTATTAACCAATTAACTAATAATTAAAACACCTTTTAATCATTAATCCCTTTTCTAAACACTTTAGAAAAATAATTCTCTCACTTGATTTAATTTCTAAAATTAAATTTTTAATTAATAATATTAAGAACTTTTCTTAATTAATTTTATAATTAATTAAATCTCATTTAATCAATTATTAAATTTGCTAATTAATTATTTATTTCACAAATAAATAATTATTAGCCATTAGTAATTAATTCCTCCACCATTAAATCATTCTCTTTTATGGTGTGACCCTGTAGGTTCAATATTAAGCCGGTAGTAGAAATAAATAATAATAAAACTATTTTATCATTATTTATATAAATTCTCTAATTTATTAAATATGATTAATTAATAAATTAATCATGTTTATTCTACATCGTGAGGGATACTTCTCAGCATATCGCGACTATCCGGATAATACGAATTCACTGCTTAGAATACCAAGAACCTATTCAGTGAATAGTTACCGTACAATTAATTCCTTCTACCCTGCAATGTCATGATTAAATACAAGGCATGGAACTCGTGTCAAGCCTATCTTATTTAATCATATGCTTTCCCATTCACTATGCTTAGTTCTAATTAATGTGAATTAGAAACTCCTTTCTAATTTCATTCACTCTGGCCAGAGATTCCTGAACTTGCATAAGTGGATCATCATTGAACATTCTCTTCCTTTCACTGGAAGGGGTAGATCCTTTATTGATCATACACTATTTTCGTGTATAAATTCCTACACCCAGTAGAGCCCTTATTATTGTCCCTAGAGACTAAGAACTAAACCAGAGTATAGTTCAGTGTACACAAGATGACTATGATGACCTCAAGTCTAAGGATACTTGTACAACTATCACTATGTGAACATCTGCTGACACATGAGTGAACTCCATCAGTTGTTCATCTGTATGAGTCATGTTCAGTGAACTTATTCTATAATAAGCACCTACATACTAGCTATAGTGTCACCACACAATTGTCTATGAGAACTGACATCCTTCATAATGAAGCAAGCATAGTATGTACCGATCTTTGCGGATTACTAATTACCAGTTAGTAATCCTACGACCAGGAAATATTTAAGTTCAGAGTTATCATCTTTTTAGGTTTCATTATTATGATCTCATCATAATCCATAAAAAGCTTTACTCTAAACTATGGTGTATCTTATTTAAACACTTAAATAGATAAAGCCCGCAATAAAACCAAAACAAGTCTTTTATTAATATCAATGAAATCAAAACAGATTACATAAAAGTTATTCCTAAATCATCATACATGATTGGACTTAGGACACATCTCTTTCACGAAGTACGTTAAATATGATGGGGTATTGTATAAGAGAGGGTTTAACCAACCACTGTTACACTGCATGGACCTGGAAGAAGGGAATTATATCCTCAGGGAGGTGCACGAAGGAATTTGTGGCAATCACTCGGGGGTGGTTCGTTGGCATTGAAATTCCTCAAACAAGGATATTACTGGCCAACTATGAAAGATGCCTTCAAGTGTGTTCGGGATTGTGACCGTTTCCAGCGATTCGCTAATTATTCCAATACCCCGGCAACGTCTATTACTTCATTGGCAAGTCCTTGGCCTTTTGCCATGTGGGGGATTGATCTCATTGGAGAATTGCCCAAAGCCAAGAGGGTGTGAAATATGCCGTGGTGGCTGTTGATTATTTTACTATATGGGCGGAAGCCACGCCACTGGCCACGATCACAGCGAAGAAAATAAAAGACTTTGTTTTCAACACTATAGTCTGCAGGTTCGGTATTCCATATAAACTCATCTCAGACAATGGAAAACAGTTTGGCAGTAAAGAGCTAAGGAAGCTTTGTGAAGACTTGAACATCAAGATAGAGTTTGCCGCGGTCTATCACCTGCAAAGCAATGGTCAGACATAAGCCATAAACAAGATCATTAAGCACACTTTAAAGGCTAAGTTGGAAGAAAAGAAGGGAGATTGGCCAGAGGAGATGCTCATGATCCTTTGGTCTTATAACACAATTCCCAGATCAACCACAGGAGAGTCCCCACTTTTGCTGACTTATGGGTATGAGGCTATGGTTCCCGTGGAAGTAGGGGCCGGATCCGTGCGAAGGGACTTGTTTGTTGAGTAAGATGCAGAAGTTAACCAAAGGCTCCACTTGGATTTGCTAGACGAAGTCAGAATGAATTCTCAATTGAAGCTTGATGCATATCAGTAGAGAATTGCAAGGTATTTTAATAAAAAAGTGAAGTCTGTGCCAAACAAGGTGGGGGATCTTGTGTTGCGAAAAGTCATTCCAAACACCAAAATAGCTCAGCAAGGGGTGCTTGGAGCTAACTGAGAGGGACCATACAAGGTCAAGGCTATACTCTGGAAGGGAACATATCGCTTGAAAGATTTGGATGGCAAACTTATTCCCCGGGCTTGGAATGCGGAGCATTTATGGAAGTATTATCAGTAGGGTGTGGCTTCCCCCCTCATTTCTACGATTAATCCCTATGTAATAGACTAGTAGCAAATAAATTCCTCCTAGCCTAGGGGGTAGTATATACGACTACGAACCTTGGAGATAGAAGAAGGATAAAATTTTCAAATAATTTTCCCACAGAGGATAGTAGCCATGGGACTGGTGTAATTTTTACACTAGAGCGCATTATTAATAAAAGGAAAAAATTGATTCAAATTGCTTTGATTGCCTGGCATATAAACTGTAAGTTAGGGCGCGCCCTAATAACAAAGCCCATAATATGAAAAAAGTTATTTATGATGCATTAACAGAAGATGTCCATGATATGGTATGACAGCAAAACTCCATTATTGTACTAGGAGATATGCCCTCTAAACCCGAAGTTGTAAAATCTGCTATCTAAGAAAATATGTAAAAAACCAGAGGCGCGCCCAGTTGGAAAATTGTTAATTCATGGATGCAAAAACACGCCTCTATAAAAGAACGCGCCTCAAAATTCTATACACTTAGCAAATCTCGTCAGATAAAGAAATGTGTGTGGGTTTTGGAAAAAACTAAGGCAAAAACCTATACTAAACAAGGCGTGTCCTAGAGGTAGAGGCGCCTTAATAGTTTTACTCTTGAAAAGAATGTTTTAAGATAAGTCTTATTCATCAAGGCGCGCCATCAATTAGGTACTTAGAAATATTTTGCAGAAGAACTACTTGGTAAGAAAAATAAAGATAAATGAAACATTAAATAAAAGAGTAGCAAAATATAGTCATACAACTTTGCACAGCATCAAAAGAGGGTCGGCTCCTCAAAGTATTAGAAGACTTAGCTCAGATGTAGTTTAAACATGATAATAAATTATGGCGTGCCCTGATTTTCACCGATTGGAGGAATGGATTGGAGAGGAATAGAGGGATCAACCTCAGGCGCATCCTTCTCATGCTTGTCAGTAGGCGCGCCCTCAGCTTCCTCAACCCCAAGCTCAATCCTTTTTTCTTGGATCTCCTTGGCAATTCCCTCTTGAACTCTGCCATCTCCGCAACAGTTTCTTCGTTAAACTTCTCGAAGCTGTACTCAGGATCATTCGCCACGAACCCTATCCTGTAAAAGTGGAAACCATTAGCAAAGGCTTTGTTAGGTCCAAATGTACATACAGAGGGGGGTGAATGTATGTTCTTCATTTTTTAAAATTAATTATGGCAGAAAATAAACCTCGAAAATAAATAAACAAACACTAAGAGATTCACGGAATAATTATTATTTATTAAGAAATTAAACCGTAAAGGTTTGCTTACAACTCCGAATATAAATAATTCAAAGCAACAAATATAGAGAGAACCAAAATAATATCTATCAATCTAGGGTTCTATCTATCACTCTAAAAATTTAAAGCTTCTATCAAAAGATATTAAATACAATCAATAAAGCTTTAAATTATGAGTGTTACAAGTTTGTAAGGCTTTAATTGGTGTGGAATAAATTTGGCAGCACTTCTCTCCTTAATTTCAATAAATGAAATCAACCAACTCTCCAAGAAAAAAAATTCTACAGAGCTTCGATAGAGTTTTTGCTGATAAGTGTTTTTAATCTGCTACAATTCTTTTCAGTTTTGTAGAAGGTAGAATGTAGGAGAGATAGAAGAGACTACGTGGCTGTTTTTAGTCCTTGCATTTAGTACCAAGAAGATTGTGTGGCGACCAGAGTATAAACCAATAATTTGTACACTATTAATTTCTCTATGGCGACTACTACTATTCACATGAACTGTTGCCTTGATTATTTCTATCTCTCTGGCGACTACAGTAGCCGTCTTTCCCTTGCAATAATTTTAGATAAGTTTTGTGGCCACCAGGTAGTATAAATTCTCCTATGGCGATCAAGAGGGAGTAGAATAGTAGTATTGTGCTAATCAATTAAAACAGTGTTCTATCCATTTACTTTCTTTTATTTCGGATAGAAACAAACAGCAGGAGAAAGACGGGACGCGCCAGGAGTGCTGATGAGTTCACGCACGGAACAATAAAGCAAGGAGCGGTGGAAACTGAGCACCACGCGCGGTTTTTATTGCAACACAGCTTTAAACAAACACCTTCCATTTTCAAAATTTCCACATGCTACTCAGAGTTTCATTTGTTCACTCGGGTCCCGCACTGAAAATCAAGCATAAAATGAAGCTGCTTTTGTTGTTTATTGAATCGATCACCTGTGTCTTTTTCCACTTCCATTCGAATAAAATCAATTGGATCAATTTAAAGTACAACCTTGCATATAAGAAAAGTCAACTGACAATTTCCAGGATTTAACGTAAAAATAAATATTTAGATTTTTAATTTAACTAAATAAATAAATGCAGTTTAATTACATTTATTTATTTAATTAAAAATCAAACCTTAAGATTTATTTTCTGAAATTAAAAGTTGATATTAAATTAAATAAATAAATGTTTTGAGTTTTATTTATTCATTTAATAGAAATCAATTTTTGATTTATTTATTTTAAAATCAAATTGTGATGTAAAAAAAAAATAAATGAGATAATTTTCATTTATTCATTTAATAAAAATCCACCATTGATTAAAAATAAATCCCGTAAATCCCCGAGTTGTACTTCTCTGAATCTTCAGGCCTTCTAATCTCCGGGATTTTGTGCCTCAAAATATTTCCAGACTCCTCGAGTACAAAAACCACTTAACAATATTTCTAAAAATAATATTTCATTTCCTTTCACGGATCACTGACGTCTCGTGTACGGGTCTAGTTCAAAGATGACTAGTTCCGCTCTCAGGTCTTCGTATTATACCCGTACAAACCACTGTTAAGTCTTCTACCAAATATAACCAACTTCATGGGAAATTCTTGAGGTCTTCACATTGATTCTGACAACTACTTCGAATGACTCCAACCTTATTCCTCCGATACCTGAACATATTAATGAACTTCATATGGATCACTGTTGACGTCTTCTTCACTTCATCTAACAAAACCTTTTATGCATATACCCAATTAAACAATCTGTACTAATTTTAGTGGGACATAGATTATTTCAAAGTCCTTGTTCTATGTTGAGTTATCCAAACCAGTATTGTTGATATAAACATACAACTTCAATCTTGCTCAACAATCTCCCCCTATTTGACTGTTACACCTGACGGTCAAATAATAATGGAGAAGCAACAATTTGGAGGATAACTCAACTAACCTTATCCAAAAATCTTCAATTAGCTTTCAACTTTCAATCCTGGACTTAAAAATAATACTATCTTATATCTACCGCATCTTCTATACACATTCAACTTCAGCAGAAAACAGATTCTTCTCTCCCTTATGTAAAGTTGCAGATAGATACGTCTTCCAAATACTGTCTTCAATAATCTTCAGATCTTCCCATAAAGCACATAGAAAACATTTTTGAATCCAGAACCAAAGCCCAATAATCTCTCCCCCTAAGATGAAGAATCTATTCCTTAGTACAATAAAGTTAGAAATCCCTATTCTTAGTTACAAAAAGACTATCAGTCCAAAATCTCTTTATAATCTCTCCCCCTTAGTTGAGTAATCCTTCAAAATGTATTCAGAGTAAAACCTTAGGATCAACCAACTAAGTGAAGAGACTATTTGGTAACCATTCCTCACAGTGCAAGTGCGTGATTTCTGTTTAGTGACCTCACATTGTATTTCACTCCACTCTACACTCAAGTGTTTGTCACTCAGTCTCACAGTGTGTCACTCACTCAAAGCTCCAAACATCCAAGTGTACCTGCGAGAAAATCCTTTTCATAAAAAAGTTGCCTTCCACCTTCAAGGATGAAAACTCTCAGTCAAGAGATTTTCAAATGTTCCTTCTGAGAGGGGAAATTAGGATTCTTTTAAGTGGAAGAATTCCTGATATCCCTCAACTTCCATGAAGAAGTATACCTTATAAACTCATCAGTTGATATCTGAGTCCTCATTTATAAGTTGCTATTTTGACTAAGTCAAAATCATATCCAGATTTGAATTCTGGGAAGATAACCAATGATCAATGATATGCCATTAGGGATCAAAGATTTCTTCTGAAGTCTGTGAAGACTTATCAAAGTAAGCAACCAGGATCATATGTTCTTAATCAAGACAAGAGATAAAGAGTAGAACATGATCTAGGATTTCAACCTATTGCCATTGACCTTGATATGGTTTGACAATGATTGTTGCTTCAATACCTTCCTTGTGTGAGTGAATCTCACATGTGCATTGGAAAGATTTTAACCAAGGAGTAGTGACTCTATACAGATGCCTTGGCTGATAGGCGAATTTTAAATAGATAACATTCTGTTTGGAGAAAGCACCTAGTAACTGTTTATATGCCTTTTTCAGTTCTATATTCTTTTGAGAGAATACAGATGGGCTTACAGATGTCTCACGTTATAGATACTCCACTTCTTTGTGAGAGACAGAGCTGTAGGGTTGACCTTTCATTCCTTATGTGGTGCTTCTTGGCACTATCTCCCTCATTCTCAACACAACTACAAAACCAAATGGTAATTTTTGCTGAGAAGTGTTTTAATCTGCTGTAATTTTTGTGTTTTATATAAGGTAGAATTGTAGGAGAGATAAGTATTAAATGTGTGGCTTAACCATGTCCACACATTTAAAATTGTACAGCTCATAAGAATAAATTGTATGGCGACCAAGAGGAGAGTAGCACTTGGAATAATATTTTGTGGCGATCAAGAGTGTCTGTGGTGACTTATTGTGATTAGTGCACCGACTTTTCTTTGTATAATTTTTCCTATGGCAACCTAGAGTAGTAAAAGTAGAACACTTACATGCATTAATCATGTGGCAACCAGGTAGAAGATTGCAGTATTGTACAAATGAAATAAACAAACTAGTTCTTTTATTTTACCGAATTGTACCACATGCAACTGCAGGTACAGGGTCTGTTTATGTAGGAGAGAGAACCAGGCGCCAGCTGAAGGAGTAATAGTCACGCGCAGAGAAAGAAAGTAGGAGAGGGAGGGGCGTACGCTGTACGCGCGCGTCGCGCGACTGGGTGAAACCCGATGCAAGACCTGCCAATTCTTGTTTAACAGTGAAACATGTTTTGTGGTTTCCTTGCTTTTGATCTGTTTAATGAATAAACAAAACACACAAGCACATGCATGCACTGTCTGGCTGACATAAAACTCGTACACAAATTCCTTTTCATTTGCAATCTGTATTTCCTTTACACCAAGAAAATTAGTTCGCAGTTTCTTTTGATCAAAGCGAATCAACAAGCATGCAAATCCTGAACTCGAAGAAAACATTTGATATACAAAAACAAATAAATAAATAAAATTTTATTTTATTTATTTATTTGATTAAAAATCAAATATTAATTTATTTTACCAAAAAATAAATATTGGTATTAAATTAAATTAATAAATGATTTGGAATTCATTTATTCATTTGATAAAAAGATCAATTATTAATTTATTTATTTTAAAATCAATTGTGACATAAAATTAAATAAATAAATGAATTAATTTCCATTTACTCATTTAACGAAAATCAGTCATTGATTAAAAAATAAATCTAATAAGTCCTCGGGCTGTAGTCCTTTGTATCTGCAAGCTTTCTAATTTCCGGGATTTTGTACCTTAATATATTTCTAGACTCTTCGAGTACAAAAACCACTTAACAATATTTCTCAAAAAAATACTTCATTTCCTTTCACGGATCACTGACGTCTCGTGCAAAGGTCTGGTTCACAGATGACTAGTTCCGTTCTCGGGCCTTCGTATTATACCCGTATAAACCACTGTTAAGTCTTCTATAAATATAACCAACTTCACTAGGAATCCTTGAGTTCTTCACATCGATTCTGATAACTGCTTCGAATGACTCCAACCTTATTCCTCCGATGCCTGAACATATTAATGAACTTCATATGGATCGTTGTTGACGTCTTCTTCACTGCACCTAACAAAACCTTTTATGCATATACCCAATAAATAATTTGTACTGATTCCAGTGGAACATAGATTATTTCAAAGTCCTTGTTCTATGTTGAGTTATCCAAACCAGTTTTGTTAAGTTATACATACAGCTTCAATCTTTCTCAACAATCTTCCCCTATTTGACTGTTACACCTGACAGTCAAATAATAATGGAGTTAACAGTTTGGAGGATAACTCAACTAACTTTATCAAAAAAAATTCAATCAGCTTTCAACTTTCAATCCCGGACTTGGAAATAATACTATCTTATATCTACTGCATCTTCTATATGCATTCAGCTTCAACAGAGATTAGATTATTCTCTCCTTTATGTAAAGTTGCAGATAGATACGTCTTCCAAACACTGTTCTTCAATAATCTTCAGATCTTCCCATAAAGCAGATAGAAAACATTTTAGAATCCAGAACCAAAACCCAATAATCTCCTCCCTAAGATGAAGAACCCCTTCCTTAGTACAATAATGTTAGAAATCCTTCTTCTTAATTACAGAAAGACTATCAGTTCATAATCTCTTTATAATTTCTCCTCATTAGTTGAGTAATCCTTCAAAATATATTCAGAGTAAAACCTTAGGATCAACCACCCAAATGAAGAGATTATTTGGTAACCATTCCTCACAGTGCAAGTGTGTGATTTCTGTTTAGCGATCTCACATTATATTTCACTCCACTTTACACTCAAGTGTTTTTCACTCAGTCTCACAGTGCGTCACTCACTCAAAGCTCCAAACATCCAAGTGTACCTGCAAGGAAATCCTTTTCATAGAAAAGTTTCCTTCCATCTTCAAGGATGAAAACTCTCAGTCAAGAGATTCAGAAATATTCCTTCTGAGAGGGGAAATTAGGATTCTTTTAAGTGGTAGAGTTCCTGATATCTCTCAACTTCCATGAAGAAGTATACCTCATAAACTCGTCAGTTGATATCTGAGTCCTCATTTATAAGTTGTTGTTTTGACCAAGTCAAAATCAGTTCCAGATTTGAATTCTGGGAAGATAACCAATGATCAAATGATATGCCATTAGGGATCAAAGATTTCTTCTGAAGTCTGTGAGGACTTATCAGAGTAACCAACCAGGATCATATGCTCTCATTCAAGATCAGAGATAAAGAGTAGAACATGATCCATGATTCAACGTACTGCCATTGACCTTGATATGGTTTAACAATGATTGTTGCATCAATCCCTTCCTTGTGTGTGTGAATCTCACATGTGCATTGGAAATATTCTAATTAAGGGGTAGTGCCTCTTATACAGATGCCTTGGATGATAGGCGAATTTTCAATAGATAACATTTTGTTGGGAGAATGCACCTAGTAACTGTTTATATGCCTTTTCAGCTCTATATCCTTTTGAGAGAATACAGATGGGCTTACAGATGTCTTAGGTTATACATACTCCACTTCTTTGTGAGAGACAGAGTTGTAGGGTTGACATTTCCTTCCTTATATGGTGCTTCTTGGCACTATCTCCCTCATTCTTAACACAACTGCATAACCAAATGGTAATTTTATCTGATCACTTAGTTAATATCTCAATAAAATTAAGTGAATTAGAGCAAAATCTGGGGGATGTATCAAAGTAAGGTAATGGAATATTGTTTGAGAAATGTTTGGTTCTAGTGACTTGGGATAGAACCTATGAGGTGTGATAGGCTCTTAGTCAGTTCCTAAAACCATTGAGGGTGTTGAAGATCACAAACATCCGAAGTACAATATCAGAGAATTTAATGATCAAGAACAGAGTAGTCTCATAACTAGAGATCTTTTACCTTTACTTACCACCATATGGATTCATGAAGGATGTCTTAGATGATCATGATTTCTAATTCTTTTGACAATGCTACTCAAACAAATCTCATCTATAACGACTCATATATTTTATTATTTAAATGTTTAATTATTGAATAATTAAATAAATAAAATATGTGTATGGGTTCTGTTAGTTGGATATTATCTTGTTATTAATTATGTGAGATCGTTGGTGTTCAAGGATTATTTATATAATTGTTTGTTGAGCTGTATTGCCTCGTTGTTACTTGTAAAAGTGGTTTTAGGGCAGATTTATTTTCATAAATACTTGGATTGTTTCTAAAATTATTTTTATGGTTTTATAATTTTAATAATTATTTTTGGGATTTTATAAAATTTAGAAATCAATATTTCATCAATTATTTAGCCCTGTATGATTTTATGATTGTATTTATTTATAAAATCCGTATTTAATTTCAGAATTCATCATAAATTACAAAACTCATATTTTATTAAGTTAGAATTATTTTGAGAATTTTAAAATTATTTTGGAAATTTTTGGGATTAATTTCACCCGCGCGTCGATTCGTTTAATTCATAAAAGCGGGTATAAATTGCATTTCAGAAATTGTTTGAAAATTATGAAAATTACATTTTCATTAACTTCGGGATATCTGTAACCTTTTAAGACTATTTTCGTAATATTCTGAAATTGTTTAGAGAGTGACTCGGTCCGTAAATTTGCGAGATTCGGGGCAATCGGGCCTTAAAAGCTCGTAATTATCCTTGCAAACACACACGTCAGTTTTTCAGAATAGGGGGAACGTGTTGCTTCTCATTTGCAACATTTGTCAAACAAAAAATAAAATAAAATCATTAAAAAAGAGAGAAGAAACATATCAGAGGGGAGGAACAGGGGATTGAAGCAAGACAGGGGGTGCTCGATCTCGTGGTCTTCCTCTCAGCCCTTAATCTCTCTGCTACTCTCGATCATTTCTTCCTCCTCCCTGTTCTTTCTTTCCTCCCGATTATCCTGTGATTCCCTTTATTTTTCCGGTGGGTTGCCGACCGCCTGGTTCAGGTTGGTTTTGGTAGCTATTGATTCTATTTCTGCCTGTTAATCTACATATATATATATATACTTGTTGGGTGTATGTATGTCAACATATGTGTGATTGTGTTGCTCGTCCTATTCTAGTTACCACCTGCGTTTCTTTTTCCGGCCGATCTCCGGCTGTGTTTTGTTGTTCCGATTATTTTGTGCGGTTGCTTTTGGTTTGACTGGGATTATTATTAAATTTCAAATTCCATTATGCAGGAATTAGCTGGTTAAAGATTCGTGAAGTAAAATTCATGTGGGAAATTTATTAATTGTAATCGGTGAAGATTCGCGATGGAAACCTGATTTATACGGGCACCCACGAATTTTTACCGCCGTCCGCGATGAATTTCGACGAGCGGACGGTGGACTGTGATGAATAAATTATGAGTTCTAAATTATTAAACAAATAATTAGTTCATAAAATTATTTTTCCGAAGAAAAACTAATTAATTATTTTTAAAAGTCGTATCGTTAATTGGGTGGTGAATTGTAATTGTTGGGTGGTGACTGCATTAGTTTGTAATTGTGATTGGGTTATGAATTAGAATTGATTTGGATTGATTGTTAGATTGGGTGTTGATTGAGACGTCGAATTGTTTTGACGGGTAGTCCGATAAACAAAGGATACGCTGCCTGATTTCCGAGAAATTGAACTACGGAAATACGGGAGCGTATCCAGTGATTATCCGGACGTCGAGCGGATATATAAATGCATATGTATTTTATACGAAACTTGATTGTGCGGTGTGATGATATATTTTGCCAAAACCAATAACCCTAATTTCATAAAATGACGAGTATATGTATTTTCTGAAAACGAACACCGAACCAATTTTCGAGAACATGAATCCTAATTGTTGCGTGTATTATTATAATACCTATAATTATGAGTCGGGATTTGATATCGTATGGGTAGAACTAATAGCGAGGATATGTCAAGCATAGCTGGTCGTCTAACATAGGGTATTTTGACTCTATAGGTTTTAATCGGAGAACCTGAAAGTTGACGTCGGACTAAAGACAGCCTAATGATCAGTTGACAAGCTCGGTTAAGTTCCAATCGAAGGACCTGAGTGTTGAAATCAAATCCAGGGTGCTCTAGTGGTTAGACGTTAAAGCCTGAGCGTCCGAGTCGGCTCATGGCCAATCAGTAATAGTTGTAAAGCTCTGCAAGGCAAGTACCCCTGACCATGCTTTTATGGTTCAGTATATATGAATGAAATGTTATTTTATTTCCGAATAGGAACATAAATATTTTAAGTTACGTATCCCCTGTGTTTGAAAATGTTGTTTAAATATGTTTTTGGGGAAAAGTAACTTTTGAAAGTACCTATCTCTAAAATCTGATTAAAATAAAAGAAGTTTTGAACAATGTGCTGTGACATAATTGATTTTAAGAAGAGATAGGTAAAAGTGATTTTAAAACTGGATAAAACGAATCAAATATTGGATAATGTTGCGTAAGTGGCTAATTTGGTTGTGCGTAATTCATAACCGATTAGTCCAGCATAGTTAATCAGAGACCTAGCTAGTCTCTGCGGATCCGGTTATTTTGTGTGAAAGCCCGATCAGCTTTCCTAGATATTTTGTGTGATAGCCCGGCCAACTATCCTAGATAATTTATGTGGAGGCTTGATCATCCGTCCCTAGATAATATCCAATACATAGCTGATTGTGGTTTTGAGGTTCCAGTAACGGAACACGTGATTGTGGTTCCAGTAGCGGAACAAGTGATTGTGGTTCCAGTAACGGAACAAGTGATTAAGGTTCCAGTATTGGAACAAATGGTTTTGGGTCCCCGTAACGGGACAAATAGTTTTGTGGTTCCTGTAATGGAACGGAAGATTTTGAAAATGAAAATAGCATGCTAAAATTGAACTTTGGTATTTATGCACAACACACGACTGTTGATTTTGTTTTACAGAGCATGCTAGTTTTGATATCCATTTTATACATGTTTTACTCATTTTCTAACAAGTTATGAATTTTGTTCCTATAATTGTTTTATTGTAAATCATTCTACTTGTTAATCATATAGTGGTACTGCTGAGTAATTGATTGCTCACCCTTGCAGAATGTTTTATATCTATATTACAGATGTCTAGGAGATTCTTCCGTGGTACTTATGGCAGAGTTCCAGTTCCTTCTGTGTCAGGCTCCTCTGAGGTAGTTGTGTCAAACCAAAGATGGTCTGTTGAGTTGCTGTACTAAGATAGTATTGTTCAGATTGTTTATAGTAAGTTGGTTGTACAATAGATGTAACCTAAATCATACTTAAACCCGGAAAAGGTCTTGGAAAAGGGGTCGTGGTTATTTATAATTAGTTATTTGAATTATATTATGTTTATTATTATTATTATTATTATTATTATTATTATTATTGGTGACGTCAACTCCTGACCTCGGGCTTGAGGCTGTCACAGTTGGTATCAGAGCTACAGGTTTGAGTCCCTGATTTAGGTTAGGAGTAGAGTCAAAAGAGTGAAGAAAGGTTTATATATAGATGTGAGTTAGCAACTCAATCAGAGGAGCGAGTCTATGAGTTTAATCAAGGGTTCAGAGTCGTAACCCTGACGTCTATTGAGGATTGGCTGGAACTGCCCTAGCTTTTAATAGGTCTCCCTCGTATATATGTATCGTTGGCAATGCCGATAGAGGTTTAGATATCCCTATCGAGAAAACGAGTCTGATCGCGAGAGTTCAGTGTCTGAGCGGGCCTTTGATGTGTCAGCTGAAGAGACGCCAACGTTATTTCTAAATATCCCATTTTCTATGTCAAGGAATGTTACTGGACCAAGTGTGTGACCTCGGTGAGTTTGAATAGTATGATAATAGTCGGTGGCTACTATGACAGTCAAGTTTCATGAAGTATGTGGATCAGTACTGTGGGTTGTATCTTTGAACCCTTATACTTCTTCCTTGAAATGTATTTTATTCCCAGAATAATTGTTTACTATCCCATAAGTTGCTTATTTTTCCTGTGAGAGAGTTAAGAACACGAAGTAAGCAGCTTAGGGTTTTGTTGATCTTGTTACAAATCAGATTCTCCCCTTCTTATTTGTGAATTTTCTACCTGCACATTGTTTCTCTCCTCAGTGATTCTTTCGGTTTATTGGGGGAAAAAATGCATATAATTTGACTATTTGTCTGTGTGATAAAGGGTCTGGTGGGACGCCACCGAATTATGTGTTGTAAGCTATGCGGTACTAAGACTGGCCATCTTATATACTTGGATGGTTGCTCACAGTCATACCTACATTTTCTTCACTGTTCCTTTTTATTCGATTTCCTTGATTTCGAAATTCCAAGGCAATGAATTTTTCAGTAATCCTTGTAGTAGACAGTCTTGATTACTGGGAGTAAATGAAAGTCGGCCGTCAGGGAGAATGAAAGTCCTGTATCATGATGTTATTTAAGAGTAAGGGTAGCAGCGAAGGTTTAAAATCTATCGGTGGAGTTATAGCCTCAGATTCAGTGGTTGGTAAATTACTTGTGGGTGATAAGAAATCATCCTTAGAGGAATGGTTGGTTGAACTTGGACTATGGTGCCTAGAAGAGTCCAGCGTTCCTTAAGTTGACATGATTTACCAGTTGTTCTATATAATTGGTGGTTGATATAGCCATCCAAGTCTCGTAGTATATCAGATTAGTGTTAATGTGGTAATTGAGTAGTGACGGGAAGTTACTCAGTTGCTGTTGTATTGAGGAGCCATGTTACGGTGAATAGTTTCCTTATAATTCAGTTTACCCTTGTTAGGAATATATTGTGAACTTGATGATAAATTAAACAAAACACCTTAGTAGATTTAAGTTAGTGAATTTTGTAGCACTCGATGGATGATCAAATATAGTCCTGACGGATGATTCAATATAGTCCCGACAGATGATGATTTGACATCCATCGGGTGAGTAGCTTATGTAACATATAAGTATTGTAGCACATTTCTGTAAACAACTTTGTGTAGATTCTGTAGGGGCATATGAGTCATGTTGACTACTAATAGATATGCATAATAGGTTGATTAATTGTAAATATGAGATTTCTTGTAATTCTGCATAAGTGAAATAGAATCAAGTGACAAATAGCTACCCGACGGATGGTCAACAAAGCTACCCGACAGATGATCAACAAAGCTACCCGATAAATGACAAGCATGTACCCGATGGATGATCAAATTCAAATATCTGTTGACAGTGACAACACGGTCACATGCGTTGGGTGTTTGCAAAAGGAATGTGGCAGTCTGTTAAGCAGGAATTTGAGAACAAAGAAGCATTACCATTTCCATGCTATTATGAAGATATTCAAAGATGCTGGAATAAAGTAGTGAAGTAGCATGGAGTTAGACTAGATATGTTTTGTTTTATTATCTTGTCTTATTGTCATGTAAACTTGGTGATATATAAACCAAGTGTAGCTAGTAGAATAATTAACTAAGCACACACATTTTCAGAGAAACATTTTCAAGCTGTATTCTGTAACATTTCTCTGTAAATTTAGTTGGTCTACTTGTAAGCAGCTGTGAGCTATTCAAGCTTCACAGGGTTCTCATTCGATATATATATCTTTGATGGATACTTTCAAATCCACCAGAAAGTTTTAAAAGCTTGTGTTTTTATTACTTTGTGTTTTGATTCATATAAATTATTTATTCCGCACTCTGCAAATCTACACTAATATATTATCAAGTAAGAACTATTTTAAAATCTTGAAAAAAAGCCAGAATTACATTCAACCCCCCTTCTGTAATTCTTGTTGTATTGTTAGGGAATAACAATTGGTATCAGAGCAAACTCTTGAAGTACAAAGAGTGTAAAGATCACAACAAACAGCAAGATGAATAAAAAGGATGTTGGAGTTAAAATTCCTTTTCTGGATAAAGACAATTATCACCACTGGAAGGTGAAGATGCACCTACATCTTCTTTCCCAAGATGAGGCCTATGTTGATTGCATATAGAGAGGTCCTCATGTACGAATGAGAGATGCAACTGGCAATGAGCCATCTGTTCCAAAACCAAGGCATGAATGGTCAGACCCTGATATTGAGCAAATCAGGAAAGAAAAGAAGGCCATGAATATATTGTTCAATGGAGTTGATGGTGATATGTTTGATAGCATCATTAACTGCAAAACAGCCAAGGAGGTTTGGGACACTATCCAGATTATTTGTGATGGTACTGAGCAAGTAAGGGAGAATAAGATGTAGCTGCTAATTCAGCAATATGAGCACTTCCATTGTGAAGACAGTGAGTCTCTCACTGATATTTTTAGTAGATTTCAAAAACTACTAAATGCTCTGAAGTTGCATGGAAGAGTCTATCAAACAAAAGACTCTAACCTCAAGTTCCTTAGATCTCTTTCAAAGGAGTGGAAACCAATGACAGTCTCATTGAGAAATTCTCAGGATTACAAGGAGTTCAACTTGGAGAGACTGTATGGCATTCTAAAAACTTATGAGCTTAAAATAGAGCAAGATGAGAGGATGGAGAAAGGAAGGAAGAAAGGAGGGTCCATAGCACTGGTTGCTGAGTTAGAGAAGGAGAAAGAGATGAATGTAGAAGCTGTTGAGTCTACATCAAAGGTCTGTGAAAGCAAGGGCAAATGGCTGGTAGCTGAAAATGAAGATCATTTGAGCCAAGATGACATGGATGATATTGATGAACATCTAGCATTCCTATCCAGAATATTTTCCAAGCTCAAATTCAAAAAGAATTTTGGAGCAGCCAAGCCAAGTAGAAATATGGTGGATAAATCCAAATTCAAATATTTCAAATGTGGCTTGGCAGGGCATTTTGCAAGTGAATGTAGAAAGTTTGATTCTAGCAAGAAGAAGTTTGAGCCTGTTGATTATAAATAGAAATACTTTGAGCTACTCAAACAAAAGGAAAAGGCTTTCATCACACAGGAGAATGACTGGGCTGCAGATGGTTTGGATGAAGATGAAGAAACAAACTATGTCAATCTAGCCCTAATGGCCAAGTCTGATGAAACAGAAACAAGTTCTTCAAGTAATCAGGTAATCACCACTAACCTAGCATATTTATCTAAAACTGAGTGTAATGATGCCATAAATGATATGTCCACAAAATTATATCACTTACGTGTTACACTTAAGTCCCTCACTAAGGATAATGCTAAAATTAAAGAAAACAATTTGTTTTTAAGTGAGAGAAATAATATGCTAGAGTCTCAGTTTATTGAATTTGAAAAATTGAGAATTGAATGCAAGATTGCTAAGGATGAATTAACTGAGTCTTTGAAGAAAGAAGAGATTTTAAAGAAGCAGCTTGAACGAGAACATGAAGTGATTAAAGCATGGAAATCATCCAGAGATGTCCATGCTCAAATTACTAAAGTTCAAGGTATTGAGTCCTTTTGTGATGCAGCCTGGAAAAAGAGTAAGGAGAAGCTGGAGTCCAACTTGGTTGAAGGATTGTTGACAGATGTAGAATCGACGGATGATGAGAATCATCCATCGGATAATCAAAAGGATTATCCGTCGAGTGACAAAGAGCCACATCCGTCGGCTGTGAGTAAACCTGTGAGCAAAGCTAAGCTTGCCAAGCTGAATGAGAAATATGGATCAGTTTCCAAAAACTTTGTTCCGGGAGAATCAAGTCAAGTGAAGAAGGAGAAGAAAGTTAATGTTGGTCATCTGTCCATCAAGCAATTGAATGACAGATTTGTTGAGTAAGATTGAAGCTGTATGTTTATCTCAACAATACTGGGTTGGATAACTCAACATAGAACAAGGACTTTGAAATAATCTATGTTCCACTGGAATTAGTACAGATTATTTATTGGGTATATGCACAAAAGGTTTTGTTAGCTGCATTGAAGAAGACGTTAACAATGATCTGTATAAAGTTCATTAATATGTTCAGGCATCGGAGGAATAAGGTTGGAGTCATTAGAAGCAGTTGTTAGAATCAGTGTGAAGACCTCAAGGATTCCTAGTATAGTTAGTTATATTTGGTAGAAATCTTAACAGTGGTTTATACGGGTATAATACGAAGGCCTGAGAGCGGAACTAGTCATTTGTGAACCAGACCCTTGCATGAGACGTCAGTGATCCGTGAAAGGAAATGGAGTATTATTTTTAGGAACACTGTTAAATGGGTTTTGTACTCGAGGAGACTGAAATATTTTGAGGTACAAAATCCTGGAGATTAGAAGGCCTACAGATTCAGAGGAGTATAGCCCAACGATTATATGATTTATTTTTAATCAATGACTGATTTTTTATTAAATAAATAAATGAAAATTAATTCATTTATTTATTTAATTTTATATCACAATTGATTTTAAAATAAATAAATTAAAATTGATTTTTATTAAATGAATAAATGAAACTCAAAACATTTATTTATTTAATTTAATTTCAACTTTTAATTTAGGAAAAATAAATTAAGGTTTGATTTTTAATTAAATAAATAAATGAAATCAAGTTAATTCATTTATTTAATTAAATTAATAATCAAATGTTTAATTATTTTTTATCCAAAAATTCCAACTAGATCCTGTTTACATGCATGCCAAGTCGAATATGATTTGCTAAGTTCAGCTTTCCAAGGAAAGAAATTGAATCAAATGAATTGATTCAAGTGAATAACAAACACATAATTTGGCGGACTTTGATTTTATGTTGCTCAGTTGATTTACAAGCAGCAGGACCCCTGGCCACTTGCATGTACTCTTTTATTGATAAAAAAGAAAAGAGAATGAACAAAAGAATTAAACATGTACCAAAAGAAAACAGATTGCAGGTTGCGTCTGTTTCTTCCTTTCCCCACTCGCGCGTGTAGAGCACACTCCAGATTTCCTGTTGACCAGCCGCGCGTGTCATGCAACACTCTTTTTTTGGTTTGCTCAGCTTCCTGTATAAACAGAAGGAATAGTGATTGTCTTGTTGAATTTTCTTGCGAATGGAATAACATATGTAAGGCAAAGGCGGCTACTCTATTCCCTCAAGGTCACCACAGACGGAAAAATCGCAAAGGAAAAGGCGGCTGGTTTTCTTTGTGTGGTGACTTTTTTTCTCCGCGTACAGTTCCTCCTGGTAGCTGCATATGATACAAAGCATAAAATAAGGGAACAGCCTGCTTGTTTATTCTGTACAAACACAAAACCAAGTACATGCACAGGTTGCCATAGGCAAATTAATTTATTTTGGCAGTCGGCTGATACAGTAAAATCGCCACATAGCCTCTCCTTGGTCACCATACAAATTAATCCTGCAAGCTGTAATTTAAAACACTTGGTTGAAAATTATCCACGTGTTATCTTCTATCTCTCTTACATTCTACCATCTACAAAATGAACGAATTGCAGTAGATTAAAATACTTCTCAGCAAAAAAACACTATCGAAGCTCTGCATAATTTTTCTTGTAGAGTTAGTTGATTTCGTTTATTAAAATTAAGGAGAGAAGTGCTGCCCAATTTATTTCACACCATTAAAGCCTTACAAACTTGTAACACTCATTATTTAAAACTCTCTTGATTGTATTTAATATTTTTGATAGAAGGAGTGATAGATAGAAACCTAAATTGATAGTTATTATTTTGGTTCTCTCTATATTTGTTGCTTCGAATTATTTATATTCGGAGTTGTAACCAAACCTTTACGGTTTAATTTCTTAATAATACGAATTATTCCGTGAATCTCTTTGTGTTTGTTTATTTCATTTTCGAGGTTTATTTTCCGCTGCAATTAATTAAGAAAAAATGAAAAACATACATTCACCCCCCTTCTGTATGTATATTTGGACCTAACAATTGGTATCAGAGCTTGTTGATCGATATAAAGATCAGATCTGTTAGATTAGCAAGTTTTGTTGTTGATTTTGGTTATACGGAGTTTGGGAGTGCTTTCGGTGTGTAGATCTGATTTGAGTTTGTTGGTTTTGACTTGACTGGTTTGGTATTGTTGACTGACTGGGTTATCGTATTTTGAGACGGTTTATTACAAATTTTTCTCAGATCTGAAAAGATGAGTTCTCAGAAAGTTAGTAGTATCAAGTTTCCTCAGTTTGACAAATCGAGATATAATCTATGGAAAAAGAAAATGCTATTGTATATTCGGGCATCAGATCCAGAGTATATGAGAGTATTGAGAGAAGGAAGACATGTGCCGATGAAGGATCATCCTGAGTTGCCTAATATGAGAATGTCATGCCCTGAAGCAGAATGGAGTGCTCGTGACAAAGAACTGATAGCTCTGGATGAAGGCCTATAGCTTATTTTGGCGGTTTCGATGGATGATGATATGAGTCACCAAATTATGGTCTGTGATAGCGCCAAGCACATGTGGGAAACCATAGAACTGCTTATGGAAGAAACTGAAGATGTCAGGCAGAATCGATTGGATATCTTGACTTCACAATATGAGGTCTTTAAGTCCTTGCCTGGAGAAAGTATTACTCAAGTATTTGAAAGACTGAACAAGCTGTTAAACGAATTAAGTATTCATGGCAAGACTTATCCTCATAGAGAAGTCAACAGGAAGTTTATGCTAGTCCTACCTCACCACTTAGAGGATAAGGCTTCATCTGTTCATGAGCGTGTTTACTTTGAAACCATGACAGAAGTTGTATAGTAAACTGAAGACTCATGAAATGGAGCAAGAACAAAGGAATATCATCTATGGTGGTGGTACAGTTGATAGCAAGAATGATGAACTACTCAAGACAACTGCTCTTGTAGCCAGTGGAATCAAAGAGCTTGACATTACTGCTGAAAAGCCTAAGTCTAAAGCTGAAACACTCTTTGAGGCTGAGATGGATAATGGAAACCTCTCTGGGAGTCCAAGTGACTAATACACCACTAAGGAGCTGTAAAGCATGGAAGATCCTACTATAGCCAATCTAGCAGGGATGTTTAGTAACATCAGGTTTAGAAGAAAGTAAGGCTTTAGGGGTTCTGGAAGCAGCAACCGTGGTCAGAGGTAAAGTTCATCTTCTGGATCAGGTTACAAGACAGGGTTGGTTGATAAAAGCAAGTTCAGATGCTATAACTGTGATGAGGTTGTGCACTTTGCCACTGAATGTAGGAAGCCTCAACAAACAAGGGATAAAAGCAAAGCTTATCAGAAAAAGGACTCGGGTAGCTCAAGGAAGTATCCAGTGAAATCTTACATAGCTGAGGGGAAGAGCTGGGATGACACTGATGATGAAGAAAAGTAATATGGAAATCTTACATTGATGACAGAATCTTCATCTCAGGTAATATTTCCAACTATTCGTGCTTTACCTCCAGATAACTTGTGTGAGAATGAACACTGTATCGCCTTCAGGCCGACTGTCCTAGTGTATGGAAATGTTGTTTCTCATCACTATCTTAAGGCATGATGCAATATAAAGGAATGTATTGAGCAACATGATGCCGTAAAAGAAGTGTATAGAAACATTTGTACTACACTAAGATGTACTCTGCTTGATGTCGAAGACCTTAAAGTAGAACTAAAGAAAGTTAAAGATGAAAATGACAAGTTAGTTCTAGATAGGGTCAGTGTTGAGAATCTTAAGCAAACCAATAAATATTTAGAGCTTAAGATTACTAAGCACCTTGAGATAGAGGAAGAGCTAATGAACAAGAATGCAAAACTAGAAACTAAATTGCATGTTTTTACTGATTCCGCAAATCTTGCTAAGAAGCTCATAGTTGATCAAGTAGTAGGTGTAAAGGTTGGAATAGGTCTAGACTACGACGAACTTAGAAAAGCTTCTAATAAACGAGTAGTTGAAAATGACCTTGTAGAGAAAGTTATTAATTCCCCTGATACACCTCATATTCTTAAGGAAGCTAAGAAGCCTCTATTGAAGAAAGCTACTGTTGAGCCCTTTGATGAAGATAATCTTTATATTGATCATGATATGCTTGTTGAGGATCTCGAGCTCTCAAGGAGACAAAAGGAAAAGAAACCTACGTCTGTTGCTAGTGACTCTGACTTATCTTTTGGCGGACTAGGTTTTACTTCCAAGAATAAGAAGAATAGAAGTAGAAATGGCAGGATAGGAACTAATGGACCTAGGAAGTTATGCAACAACTGTGGTTCTGCTGGTCACCTTACTCATGCTTGTAGAAAGGTTAAAGTAGACAATGTTAAGAATGCTTATGTGCATTACATGCCTAACATGCCTAAAGTTTCTAAGTGTAATAAATCTTTTTGCATGCCATGTGTAGTATCTTTCATGCACACTTATCTTGATTCCACACACTCACATAATACATCTCATGATCATGATAAGCATGTTAGTAAGAACACTGGTAGATCAAAGATTGTAAGCCCTCCTAAAGCTAGGAAAGTGGCACCTGTCACCAAGCCCAAGAGCAAGTCTGTTGGTGCTTCTGAAAGTGACAAGGAAACAGTCAATGATAAAGCAAAAACTGTTAAGCCTGTCAATTCTGTGAAGCAAAATGTTATATATTCAAATGCTTCTAAGTCTTCTGGACCCAACGTAGTTTGGGTACCAAAGAAAACTTAATCATTTTTGTTTTCAGGGCATAAAGTAGAAGAAGGTCATGTGGATCTTGGACAGGGGATGTTCAAGGCATATGACTGGAGATAGAGCCCTGCTATCAAAGGTGGTTGAGAAAGCTGGCCCAGTGGTTACTTTTGGAGATGACATCAGCGGTTATACTACGGGATATGGCTGTTTGGAAATTGATAATGTCATCATTGAAGAAATCTCTTTGGTTGAAGGTCTTATGCACAATCTTCTCAGTATTAGTCAATTCTGTGAAAAAGGATGTGAAGTGCTGTTCAAGAAAGAGAAGTGTTTGATCTCTAATCAGAAGAATGAGAAGCTGACTCTCAATGGAGTTAGAAAGGGTGATTTGTTCGTAGCTGACTGAAATTCTGCAGATGGTTAAATAATGTGTTTCTACAGTAAAGCCTCTCCAGATGAAAGTTGGTTATGGCATAAAAAGCTTTCCCACTTGAAATTCAAGACCATGAATTCTTTGGTTAAGAGGGAACTGGTGAGAGGATTGCCCGAGATGGAATTCAATCCTGATGGACTTTGTGAAGCATGTGAGAAGGGAAAGTCAAAGAGGGCATCACACAAGAAGAAGACAATGACTGACATCATTGAACCACTACAACTCCTTCATATGGATTTATTTGGTCCTGTCAATGTCATGTCTATGTCAAGAAAGAAATATGGCTTAGTGATTGTTTATGACTATTCCAGATACACATGGGTATTATTCTGAAATTCAAAGGATGAAGCACCTGATATGATTATTGATCATATCAACAAGATTGAGTTAGAAGCTGGAGTGCCTGTATGAACAATCAGATCAGATTCAGAAATGCAAAGTTGAATGATTTCTGTGTCGAGAAGGGCATCTCAAGACAGTTTTCAGCACCAAGGACTCCACAACAAAATTGAGTGGTTGAGAGGAAAAATTGAACATTGGTTGAAGCTGCAAGGACTATGCTTAATGAAGCCAATCTTCCTACTTACTTTTGGGCTGAAGCAGTTAACACTGCATGTTATACTCAAAACAGAACCCTGATCAATAAGATATATGAGAAGACCCCTTACGAGTTAATGGCCAACAAGAAACCATCAGTGAAATATTTTTACGTGTTTGGAGGAAAGTGCTTTATGCTTAAGGACGATGAGCATCTTGGAAAGTTTGATGCTAAAGTTGAAGAAGGTATCTTTCTGGGCTATTCTCTGGAGTCAAAGGCTTACAGGGTGTATGTGATTAGTGATCAAAAGGTTGTGGAAAGTTTTAATGTAACATTTGATGACGCCAAGCTCCCAAGTATTCAGAAGGAAGATGACAGTAATAATCTTGATGTTGAAGATTTTTCTGATGAAGAAGATGAACCTGAAGTTGTTCCAGACAACAATGACAATGGCAATGATCCTGATGATCATAATTCTGATGCAGATTCTAAAGGTAATGGTCATGAGACAAGTCACACTATCTCAGGGACTAGTCCTCAAACTTCAGATTCTGGAGATCATGCTGACAACAACTCAGGGGGAGCAGAATAAGGAGAAGAACAAGGATCCGGTAGTCAGACTCAACACAATTCTGGAAATGCTGAGTCATCAAGGTCTAGTCTACCAAGACACAGAGTATGGAGTAAAAACCACCCTCAGAACTTGATACTTAGTAATCCTGACAGTGGAGTCAAGACTAAAAGAGCTACAAAAAATGAATGTTTCTATTCTGGATTTCTATCTCAAATGGAGCCAAAGAAAGTAGATGAAGCTCTTGGAGATCCTGATTGGGTGATTACTATGCAAGAGAAACTCAATCAATTCGAACGACGGAAAGTGTGGAAGCTTGTACCGAGACCTAAAGACAAATCAGTGATTGACACAAAATGGGTTTTCAGAAACACGCTTGATGAAGATGGAATTGTAACAAGGAACAAGGCAAGACTGGTTGCTAAGGGATACTCTCAAGAAGAAGGGATTGACTACGATAAGACCTTTGCACCAGTTGCTAGACTTGAAGCCATCAGGATGTTTTTAGCATTTACAGCACATTCAAACTCCAAGGTATATCCAATGGATGTGAAAAGTGCTTTCCTGAATGGTGAGCTTGAAGAAGAGGTCTATGTGGAGCAACCCCCTGGTTTCATAGATCCTGAGTTTGAAGATTTTTTCTATTTTCTATTTATGGCTCTTTATGGTCTAAAGCAAGTGCTGAGAACATGGTATGCCACCCTCTCAGAATATCTTCTTGAAAATGGTTTCACTAGAGGTGTCATAGATAAGACTCTGTTTCATAAGAATCATAAAGATGATACCATATTTGTGCAAGTCTATGTTGATGACATTATATTTGGGTCTACGAATGATGCATTTTGTGCAAGGTTTGCTAAGCTTATGCAGAGTAGGTTTGAGATGACTATGATGGGTGAGTTGAGCTACTTCCTTGGATTACAAGTAAGTCAGAAATTAGATGGTCTCTTCATTTGTCAAAAGAAGTACATCAGAGATCTTCTGAAGAAATATCAGTTGGAAGTCTCAACACCTGCAAAGACTCTGATGGCAACTGCCACAAAACTTGATCAAGACAACTCTGGTAAGATGGTGGACATCACTTATTATTGAGTCATGATTGGATCATTACTCTACCTGACTGCAAGTCATCCAGATATTATGTTTGCTACATGTTTGTGTGCACGGTTCTAAGCTGATCCGAAAGAATCTCATCTAATAGCTGTCAAAAGAATTTTCAGATATCTGAAGGGTACACCTAATCTAGGTATCTGGTTTCCTAAAGATACAAGCTTTTATCTCATCAGCTACACAGATTCCAATTACGCTGGTTGTAAGATTGATCGGAAGAGTACTTCAGGAAGCTGTTAGTTTCTTGGAAGAAGATTGGTTTCTTGATTTAGTAAGAAGCAACATTCAGTTTCTACATCTACTGCTGAAGCTGAATACATTGCTGCTGGTAGTTGCTTTTCTCAAATTCTTTGGATGCGAAACCAACTCCGAGACTATGGACTTGATTTGAAGAATATTTCTATCTACTGTGACAACACAAGTGCCATAGCAATCTCAAATAATCCTGTTCAACACTCAAGGACCAAACATATTGATATAAGGTATCATTTCATTCGAGAGCATATAACGAATGGAATTGTGGAACTTCATTATGTTCCCACAACGGACCAAATTGCAGACATTTTCACAAAGCTACTTGATGAAGTTACCTTCAATAAGTTGGTTAGTGAACTTGGCATATTAAATTTGTCCAATTAATTGGAAATCAACAAATGTAATTTGGTGCATGTAATCTTTACAACCCCAATGATGATGCTTTGAGGGGAAAGTAAGTTTATATATCTATTCATTATATATATCCATGTTTTTAAACTTGTTTTGAAACTAACTGATTACCATGCTTTACATGTTATATGATAGTGGTAAGTAAGTTAGAGTTTTTGATGCAATATATGAGTTGTTTGAATATTTACATGTTATATGTTATCTCTGATGCAAACACTCTTGATATTGATATTTATTTTAGCACACACACACATCTCATTTTATTTGCACATTGGTTTTAGATCCTGTAATCTCTTTTGTGATCCTATCATAACTCTGATTTATAGGTTTAGATCCTGTGCAACTAACTTGAATACTCAGTTTATATATTTGTGATTAAATCATATTTTATGAGTTATTCTGTATGTTTGTTAAATTTCAGATTCTAGGTAACTCTGACAACAGATTCCTTGGTCACTCTGACTTTCTGTTCATGCAAAAATAACTCTGTTTGTATTGTGCTATAATAAATATGCAGCATAACTAGTGATAGTTGTGATATGATTTTATGACTTATATGTTAATCCTGTGTGTAACTCTGATGATCTTGCTATGCTTATGTTTTGTTCTGGATATTTGATCCTGATATATTTCTCATACTCTGATTACCTTATGCATGTCTTATAAGCTTAAAATAATGTTCATCTCTTTCCTCTATAGTATTGATCTGTATTGGACTAATTTGAACTGTTTTGAGTTGATGAGATTTGTTTGAGTAACTTTGTCAAAAGAATCAGAAAGCATGATCATCTGAGACATCCTTCATGAATCCATATTGTGGTAAGTAAAGGTAAAAGATCTCTGGTTCTGAAATCACTCTGTTCTTGATCATCAAATTCTCTGATATTGTACTTCAGATGTTTGTGATCTTCAACACCCTCAGTGGTTTTAGGAACTGACTAAGAGCCTATCAAACCTTATAGGTTCTAGCCCAAGTCATTAGAACCAAACACTTCTCAAACAGTATTCCATTACCTTGCTCTGATTCACTTAATTTTCTTAAGATATCAACTTAGTGATCAGACAAAATTACCATTTGGTATTGGAGTTGTGTTGAGAATGAGGAAGATAGTGCCAAGAAGCATCACATAAGGAAGGAAATGTCAACCCTACAACTCTGTCTCTCACAAAGAAGTGGATGTGTATAACCTGAGACATCTGTAAGCCCATTTGTATTCTCTCAAAAGGATATAGAGCTGAAAAAGGCATATAAACAGTTACTAGGTGCATTCTCCCAACAGAATGTTATCTATTGAAAATTCGACTGTCAGCCAGGGCATCTGTATAAGAGTCACTACCCCTTGGTTAAAATGTTTCCAATGCACATGTGAGATTCACACTCAAAAAGAAGGTATTGACGCAACAATCATTGTCAAACCATATCAAGGTCAATGGCAATAGGTTGAAATCCTGGATCATGTCAACTGTACATAAGGGAGAGAAGAATTTGTTCTTTACTGGAGCTGAATGCTTATAGAAGATGTGGTAGATATAAGAGTATTATTTCCAAGTCCCGGATTTAAAGTTGAAAGTTGATTGAAGATTTTTTTGATAAGGTTAGTTGAGTTATCCTCCAAACTGTTGCTTCTCCACTATAATTTGACCGTCAGGTGTAACAGTCAAATAAGGGGAGATTGTTGAGCAAGATTGAAGCTGTATGTTTATCTCAACAATACTGGGTTGGATAACTCAACATAGAACAAGGACTTTGAAATAATCTATATTCCACTAGAATCAATACAGATTGTTTATTGGGTATGTGCACAAAAGATTTTGTTAGCTGCAGTGAAGAAGACGTCAACATTGATCCGTATAAAGTTCATTAATATGTTCAGGCATCGGAGGAATAAGGTTGGAGTCATTCGAAGAAGTTGTTAGAATCAGTATGAAGACCTCAAGGATTCCTAGTGTAGTTGGTTATATTTTGTAGAAATCTTAACAGTGGTTTATACGGGTACAATATGAAGGCCTGAGAGCGGAACTAGTCGTCTGTGAACCAGACCCTTGCACGAGACGTCAATGATCTGTGAAAGGAAACGAAGTATTACTTTTAGGAACACTGTTAAGTGGGTTTTGTACTCGAGGAGACTGAAATATTTTGAGGTACAAAATCCCGGAGATTAGAAGGCCTGCAGATTCAGAGTAGTACAACCCAATGATTTACAGGATTTATTTTTAATCAATGACTGATTTTTTATTAAATGAATAAATGAAAATTAATTAATTAATTAATTAATTTTATATCATAATTGATTTTAAAATAAATAAATTAAAATTAATTTTTATTAAATGAATAAATGAAACTCAAAACATTTATTTATTTAATTTAATATCAACTTTTAATTTAGGAAAAATAAATTAAGGTTTGATTTTTAATTAAATAAATAAATGAAATCAAGTTAATACATTTATTTAATTAAATTAGTAATCAAATGTTTAATTATTTTTTATCAAAAAATTCCAACTAGATCCTGTTTACATGCATGCCAAGTCGAATCTGATTTGCTAAGTTCAGCTTGCCAAGGAAAGAAATTGAATCAAATGAATTGATTGAAGTGAACAACAAACACAAAATTTGGCAGTCTTTGATTTTGTGTTTCTCAGTTGATTTACAAGCAGCGGGACCACTTGCATGTACTCTTTTATTGATAAAAAAAGAAAAAAGAATGAACAAAAGAATTGAACATATACCAAAAGAAAACAGATTTGCAGGTTGCGTCTGTTTCTTCCTTTCCCCACTCGCGCGTGTAGAGCACACTCCAGCTTTCCTGTTGACCAGCCGCACGTGTCATGCAACACTCTTTTTTTGGTTTACTCAGCTTCCTGTATAAACAGAAGGAATAGTGATTGTCTTGTTGAATTTGCTGTGCGAATGTAACAACATGTAATATCCGGGATATCGCGTGTAATTATTTTATCAATAAATAATTTTTATGTAATTATTATATGAATTTTGGTGAATTATCTGCTGATTGATAATAATATTTAGATTTATATATGTGATAAAATGTGAGTGTGTTAATTCTATTATGTCCAGATTAAAATATAGATAATTAAGGAATTTTTCTGGTAATTTTTGGAGTATTATATAATTTTATATTGATTTATGAATTTATGAATTTATGAATTATTTTTTGAATAATTATAAAATTATTTTATAAACCCGGTAATCGCCCAACCTCAACCGTTTTTACGTTTTTGTAGCCCGAAACTCTTCCGAAAACTCCATCCTAACCTAATATGGTAATTCTGGACATTTTCCGTGTTTTTACTTTTTCAATCCGGATTACGGTTTGACCCGTATTCGTCACTGCGTACAATTTTCGATACGATAATTGTTTCGGTATATCAACAAAACCCGTATTCTCGAAAGATGAGATAATAATACATTATTTTTATATAAAGTGTTTTATAAAAAGCCCGGTTGGGATAATTATCCAATACGGGTATTAAATTGGATCGTTTTTGCACTTACTTAGCGGCTAAGTAACTAGTTTATCGATCCAACACGAACCAATATTCCATAAATATATATAGCCCTTTTATTATTATATTTTATTCGTAATAATCATAAATAATCAGTAAACAATAAGAAATACAGACAAAAACCCTAAAAACGATACGTTCTTGAGAATCAAACGTACGAACGAAGGCGTTATCGAACTCCGATTAGGGCGTGTAATATATCAAAACGAAGCTCTCAAAATCTTCTTTCTGAATCAACCATTTGTTTTTGCCCAGAAATCAAGGTATTTTTCTGATTTAATTATTTAAATTCGACTTAATTATGGATTAAAATATGAATTTTTATTCTTGATGTTTTTGATATGATTTGATGGCATAATCGTGTAGATTATTTCTTCCTGGTCAATTTGGTATATTATATGTTAAATTTGAAGTTCAATAACATGGTTAAATTTGAGTTTGATCTTCGAATTAATAAAATTAGGGTTTGAATGTTCTAAATTCGATTTGGAATTTTTAATTTGGTTGATTCTGGGAGGATTTGGAGGTTACAGGATTGTAGATCGTGAAGTTTTAAGTTGATTTATATATATAGTTTCTCTGTTGGAAGCCTGTAATGTAGTGACCGGATTTTTCGAACTCCCGCCGGCATCAATGGCGATTTCGCCGGATTCTGAAATTTACAGTTGGTTTACAGTGATTGTTGCATGAAATGAAATCCCAGGGAGATAAGGAAGAGATTACACGCTAGAACTAGTTGAAACGGGGCCGTTTTGGAGCCGTATTACGGTCGCCGGAGTCCGGCGACGACCACTGGAAACTGGGTTCGTCCCAGAAACCGGCGGTTCGTCCCGACCCGGTTACCGACCCGTTTAATTTTTTTTTTTCAAAACCCGGTTTCGATCTTGTAAAACTCAATTGAAAAACTTGAATTCTGTTTCTGATTTTTTTTATTTTAAAAATTATTTTAAAATTATGTTTTATTTATAAAAATCCATTTTGAATTTCTAAAAATCTATATTTAATTCTGAAATAAATCTTAATTATTTAATTAATTAATTTTAGTTGATAATTAATTATTTAATTAGTTAATTAATTTAAATATTAATTGATTAATTAATTTAATTAGTTATTAATTAATTTTAATTGATATAATAATTAGATTTAATTATTTAAAATTGATATAAAAATTCCAAAAAAATAGTTTCGAGCTTTAAAATATTATTTTAAATTATTTTCAAGGCTCGATAATTATTATAAAATTATTTTAAAGTTAATTTCGGGTGTTCGAACCCTATTATTTAATAATGAAATGATTCGGAGTCCAATTTTAATTCCGAAAAATGTTCAAAAATTCCTATTAAATACCTGGAAAATCATTTTGACCCCGAATCTTCTTTGAAAAATTATTTGGATTGAATATCTTACGTGATATGTGTTATATGTGACCTGATTGCTGTATAAAATGATTGTTTGTGCATTGTTTGACTGAATCTGCTGTAACTTTTAATCCGCACGTCGGATTTGGGTGAAACGAAGGGTAGATAGAAGCTTGTAATGAATAAAATGAAATGAGAATGAGTATTGATAAGTACATGTGATGTTTAATAGAGGAAGCGAGACGTAGAAAGGGAAAGCAGGTAGTCAGTGAGTGGGAATCAATTGATAAGTGCTAGTAAAGTGAAAGCGAATCGATAAGGCAAGTGTTTCTTTCCTTGTTGAATATATTGCAAGTATTTTAGAACGCTCTTCGTTATGTGGCAATTACTCTAAACGGTTGTTATTCTATATTGCAAGTACTTTGAAGTACATAACCCAAACCCTAATTCTTATTGATCTCGAGCCATAAGCCTGTTTCTTCATAAACCGTTGATTGTTGAATTCACATATACAAACGACACCTATATGATACTACTCCATAAATACATACCTACCACATACTGATTCCTGACACGAAATTGCCTATTATAACAACCCTTATATCTTGTGTAACAGAAGACCAATTCTTGTAACTTTTGAATCCTTGGGTCTTCTGCTTTCTGTTTCTTTCCTTGATTAAAACCCAATCTTTGTGATTTCCTAGTTATTCCATGTAACTACAGATCATCCTATGTTTCAAGGTAAATGTTATTTATGATTCAACTATTGAGTTACATTGCTTATGACATTGTGATGCTAGAATTGGATTGTTTTTAACTATGGACCAGATTCGTAGTCGGACCAGATTCGTGGTCATAATAGGCCAACGCGTGCCTTGGATCCAGTGTATTAGACAAAGCTGGGAGCCTTGATTGGGGTTAGTGCATGACTGATCAGCAGTCTAACCTTGTTTTTTTTTAAAATAAAAGTGAATATCCAATTCTAATCAATGCTTATCAGTAAACTTGATTCTTATATCATTTCAATTGATCATTGTTAATCTCAGTTACTGTCTTTGTGACTTGCTGAGCTAGTTAGCTCACTCTTGCAAATCTATTTTATATTCTCTTCCAGTGAAAAAGGAAACTGATGGTAGCGAGGATCCCCAGACAAGTGTGTGAATTAGGTATCCAGGTTGAATGGAATAGACTAGCAGATAATGTTTGGCTTGGTTGTGTTATTAGTTTGTAATAAAGTTTGAACTTCAGTTGTAAGATATAATAAATTGGGATTTGGAACGTTTGTAATATAAATAAGGTTGTGGCTTGTGGACATACTTTAGACTACGTCGATCCGTGGAATATGGTAAGTAGGGTCATTGCATATATATATTCTTATATTCATAAACAGGTTTAATTATGGTATGTGTGTTGTGAACCCCCAAACTTCTGACCCGGGTTTGGAGGGCGTCACAAGTTTGGTATCAGAGCTACGGTTTAAAGTCACTGCCACAAGCCTAGATTGTCGGGAATGGTAGAGGGTTAAGATTAGTATTAGGTAATAATGAAATAGAACGTCAAGAAGTTGAATACGACTCAATAGTAGGCTTTAGTATGATTCGTGCCGAGATTCAAGATTCTTATTTAGCAACGCGAATTGCGGATAGCAGCGATGGCAGATTCCTTTATTTCGATATCATCTGATTACTCGGAGCTTTTCATCGAAGGACCGTCATCTGATCCACGTCTTTCTCTTCAGCCGATGTTAGCCATAATACCTGCTGCGACGGATGCACCAATGCGAACTATTCTACCTCCAGGTGTGAGATTACTTACTCGAGGACCTCCACCTGTTGATTCCGACTCTATTGGACATTCGACTGCGGGTGCGTCTTAAGATTTTGTTGATCCCATTATAAATTAGCTTCTCTCCTTCCTTACTTGTGAATTTTTTATCTGAACATTGTTTATTTTCTTGGTGATTCTATTGGACGATTGGGGAAAATAATACATATGTGTTGATTATTTGTCTGTGTGGTAAAAGGTCTGGTGGGACGCCACCGAATTATGTGTTGTGAACTATGCAATATTAAGACTGGCCATCTTATGTACTTGTATGTTTGCTCTCAGTCGTACCTACATCTTCATCACTATTCCTTCTCATTCAATTTCCTTGGTTTTGAAATTTTATTTGATATTCCATGATAATGAATTTCTTCAGTAATCTCTAGTATGAGGCTCTTCTTTTGGAACGAGAAGCCCTGTTGGCACAGGTACGGGGATTTTAACACGTTATCAGGACTATAGATATCGACAGAAATGTGAAGGAACTTCAGAATGAGATACATATGACCCGGGGAGTACTTGAAACTAGACAATAGAGATGATGGTACAACTAACATGTGTATAATAATGAGGGATATGTAAAACCAGAATTTTGGTGGGATATAAGTAAACAAGACTTGCTGACTGATGAATAGGCCTGTTATACCCTTGCCTTTAATAAAATTGTTAGATATATTTGATAATGTCATGGCTAATATGTTTTATGTTTAGATTTCAGATCTTATTTGAACAGAACAAATCAGTACTTAACTGATCAGTACTTATACTGGACGACAGAACTTAAGGGATATCAGTACTTATGTTATCAGGAGATAAGCATCAGGAGATAGATATCAGAACTTAAGTGCTGAAGGACGATCAGATAAGGACAGTAGCTGATTGAAGTTAAGAAGATCAAGATAAACATAAGAAGAGATATGCATGAAGAAGGAATTCCGTGAAGAATGGAATACTTGGAATAGAAGATATCTGATTGATATATTTTAGGAAGCAGAATTATATTCCATATCAATTAGCGATTATCTTGTAACTGTGTAGTATATAAATACAGACATAGGGTTTACACTATAAGTGTTATCATTATCGAGAATATTTTTTTTACTATAACCCTAGCAGCTCTCGTGATATTTTGTTCATCACTGAGAGATAACAGTTCCAGATTGTAACAGAGTTTATTGTTTCAATAAAGTTTGTTTTCTGTTACATAAGTTCTTGAAGTTTGATTTGATTGTAATAAACACTGTATTCACCCCCTCTACAGTGAAAGTGTGACCTAACAAGTGGTATCAGAGCTTTCTGTTAACACACATACAGTTAAAGATCCAAACACAATCATGTCTGACACAGAAACTCCAACTAAGCCTACCAAAACTGAGGAATCATCAAAGACATCAACTCAGAGTCGATATGAGACTATCAGAGTTCCCATATTGAGACCATCTGAATATCCCATATGGAAGGGAAGGATGAGCATGTTTCTGGAAGCAACAGATCCAGAATACCTTGATAGAATCAAGGAAGGGCCTCACAAACCTACCGAGCTCGCTGTTGTAGTTGCAGGTGAAGCAGCAATGACCGTACCAAAGGAAAAGAGTGATTACACTGCTGAAGATATAACATCTATTGCTAAGGATGCCAAGGTACGACACTTATTGCATAGTGCCATTGATAATGTAATGTCAAACAGGGTAATCAACTGCAAGACTGCTAAGGAGATATGGGATGCACTGGAGACAAGGTGTCAAGGAACTGAAACAGTTAAGAAGAACAGGAAGACAATACTCACTCAAGAGTATGAACACTTTGACTCTAGGACTAATGAGTCATTGACTGATGTATATGATAGATTTGTCAAACTCTTGAATGACTTGTCATTGGTTAATAAGGAGTATGATCTTGAAGATACAAACCTTAAATTCCTGTTAGCTCTTCCTGAATGTTGGGATTTGAAGGCAACAACAATAAGAGACAACTACAATCTTGATGAAACAACTCTTGATGAAATCTATGGAATGTTCAAGACTCATGAACTTGAGATGGAACAAAGAAGCAAGAGGAAAGGAGGAAAGTCAAGGACAGTTGCTCTCAAGGCTGAAGAGGAATCCCCCAAACCACCTTCCTCAAAGAAAGACAAGGGTAAAGCTCTTATCATAAAGTCTGATACTGAGTCATCAAGTTCTGAGAGTGATGATGACTCAGATTCTGAAAGCTTGCCTGAAACTGATGCTGATGAGGAGATGATGAAGCTGTGTGCTCTTATGGTGAAAGGAATCACAAAGATTGCATACAGGAAGTTCAGGAAGGGAAAGAAGTTTTCCAGAAAAGGCATAAGTTCTGAAAAGAAGAATTTCAGAAGATCTGAAGGAAGAGGAGGAAAGTCTGACAGAGGAGATTACGCTAATGTTAAATGTTATAATTGTGGTGAGAAAGGCCACATATCTCCTGATTGCAAGAAGACCAAGAGTGACAAAGGCAAAGCTCTTGTCACAAAGCAGAAAAGCTGGACAGACACCTCAGACTCTGAAAGTGAGGAGAACTATGCATTGATGGCAAATGCTGATAAATCAAGTTCTGAGAGCAGTTCTGAAGCTGCTGAAACAAAGGTACCTCAGACTACTTATGCTTTTCATACTGATGATATTAATGAGTTGAGAAGATATCTTAAAACCATGTTTGTTAGTTATAGAGATCAAACTTTAACATGTGAAAGATTAACTTCTGAAAATCTTGCTTTTAGGAAAAGAAATGATTTCTTAGAAAAAGAGTTAGTCATGTTCCATCAAACTCAGAAGGATAGAGATGATGCTTTTTATGTTAGGGATGAAGTGCTAAAAATGAATGAATCTCTAAAAACTGAGTTAGAAAAGGAGAGAGAGATTATCAGAACTTGGACTAACTCTGGCAAAACAACTCAAAATTTGCTAAGCAGTGGAAACTGGAAAGAGGGCTTAGGTTATGGAGAAAATAAAAATGAAAAAGGAACTGTAGAAATTAAGCCTGTTGATAAGCAAAAGCCGAAGTTAAAACCTGTTAAGTTTGTAACTGAAAAATCTGAAAATGAGAAATCAGAAGTTAAAAAGGAATTAGCTTCTGACAAACTAAAATAGGAAAAGACAGCTGAAGTTAACATAGGCTTAATGACAAAGAAGCAGCTTAAGCATAAGCTGAAAGATGTTAAGAATGCAAACAAGGTAAAATCACCTAGGAAAAACAGGAATGGAAAGGAAGGTGTGAATAAAAGCAATAACTATAAATCTGTTCCTGATGCTCCTAGGAAAGCGTGTCATAACTGTGGAAGTTCTAACCATCTGGCTTCTTTTTGCAGGAAGAATAAGAATATTAACTCCTTATCTTCAAAATCAGGAGTTAAGAGTCAGTCTGTTAGATACAAACCACAAAATCCTTGTTTTCATTGTGGTAGTTTATGGCATTCCATTTATACTTGTAAGGAATATCATAGTTTGTACTATGATTATTATCAAATAAAACCTTCTTTAAAGAAAGTTTCTGTTGTTCCTTCTAGTGTAAGTTCTGATTCAAAGTCTGGTAATATAAGTTCTGATAAGAAAACTGTTAACATAAAATCTGATGCTAAATCCGCTGCAAATGTTAACAAACCTAAAAAGGCCAAAGGATCCAAGCAAGTCTGGGTCCTTAAAACTAATAATTAGTGGTCTTTTTGATTGCAGGGCAACAGGAAAAATATTTTAGTTCTGGACAGTGGATGTTCAGGACATATGACTGGAAATAAGGCCCTGCTATCAGACTTTGTGGAGAAAGCTGGCCCAAGTGTTTCTTATGGAGATGGCAATATTGGAAAAACTTTGGGATATGGCAATATCAATCTTGGGAATGTCATCATTAAAGATGTAGCTCTGGTCTCAGGACTTAAACACAACTTACTGAGTATAAGTCAAATCTGTGACAGAGGTTATCATGTTGATTTCTTTGCAGAACATTGTGCAATAGTTAGTAAATCTAAAGAAAAAATTGTTCTGAAGGGATTCGGGCGTGGTAACATTTATGAAGCTAAGCTTTCAACAAGTTCTGATGGTTCTGCAATCTGTTTAGTGAGTAGAGCCTCAACTGAAGAAAGCTGGAATTGGCACAAGAAACTCTCTCATTTAAACTTCAACAAGATAAATGAACTGATCAAGAAAGATCTTGTGAGAGGACTGCCAAAATCAGTGTTTGTTCCTGATGGTCTTTGTGACTCATGTCAGAAGGCTAAACAAAGAAAATCTTCGTTCAAGAGCAAGACTGAATCATCAATTCTTGAGCCTTATTATCTACTTCATGTTGATCTATTTGGTCCAGTGAATGTCATGTCTATTGCAAAGAAGAAATATGCGTTGGTCATAGTAGATGAGTTCACCAGATACACATGGGTGTATTTCTTGCACACAAAAAGTGAAACTGCATCTATCCTGATTGATCATGTCAAACATCTGGATAAATTGATCAAAGATTCTGTGAAAATTTTGAGGAGTGATAATGGCACTGAATTCAAGAATATGATAATGGAAGAGTTCTGCAAAAATCATGGAATAAAGCAGGAATTTTCTGCTCCTGGAACTCCACAGCAAAATGGAGTTGTTGAAAGGAAGAATAGAACTCTCATTGAAGCTGCACGAACAATGCTTGAAGAAGCAAAGCTTCCAACCTATTTCTGGGCTGAAGCTGTGCAGACTGCTTGTTTTACTCAAAATGCAACACTCATTAACAAGCATGGAAAAACACCATATGAGATGGTGAAGAACAAGAAGCCAAATCTCAAATACTTTCATGTATTTGGATGTAAGTGTTTTGTTCTCAAGACTCATCCTGAACAGCTATCCAAGTTTGATCTAAAAGCTGATGAGGGAATCTTTGTTGGATATCCACTTTCTACAAAAGCCTTCAGAGTCTATAATTTGAGAACAAAAGTGGTCATGGAATCTATCAATGTCTCTTTTGATGACAAGAAGATCACTGGACTTGAAGATTACATTGATCATGATCAGCTGAGATTTGAAAATGAAGATTCATATTCTGATACCTCAAGTCCTGACAGTCTAAATCCTGATACTGTAAATTCTGATGGATTAAACTCTGATGTTATTGAAACTGTGGTGACTACGTCAAAGGAAGATGCACCAATGCAGGGGGAGCATACTCAAGATATTATCACATCTCAAGAAGCATCAGAACATACATCTGGCTCTTCAAATTCTGATTCGTCAAGTTCTGATAAGCCAAGTACTGAAAATCTAAATACTGAAGGATCCAACTCAGAGAGCATAGTTTCAGGGGGAGCATCAGAAAATGAAACCGAAGACAGCATGAATCATGGGGGAGCATCCAGTTCTAGAGAAAATCTTCCATCTGCAAGGAAGTGGACAAAATCACATACACCTGACTTGATAATTGGAAATCCTGAGGCAGGTGTCAGAACTAGAACAGGTACTTCGAATGAATGTCTTTACAATTCTTTTCTCTCTCAGTCTGAGCCAAAGAAAGTGGAAGAAGCTCTTCAAGATGCTGATTGGGTGCAAGCAATGCAGGAAGAGTTGAATGAATTTGAAAGAAACAAAGTCTGGACCTTAGTGCCAAGACCTAAGAATAGATCGGTTGTTGGTACAAAGTGGGTATTCAGAAACAAAACTGACAGTGATGGCATAATTGTAAGGAACAAGGCAAGGCTGGTTGCAAAAGGATATTCTCAACAGGAGGGAATTGACTATGATGAAACATTTGCTCCAGTTGCTAGGTTAGAAGCCATAAGGATATTCATGGCTTATGCTGCTCACAAAAAGTTTACTGTCTTTCAAATGGATGTGAAAAGTGCTTTTCTCAATGGAGAATTGGAAGAGGAAGTATATGTTGAACAACCTCCAGGCTTTGTAGATTCCAAACATCCAGATTATGTCTACAGGCTTGATAAAGCACTTTATGGACTTAAGCAAGCTCCTAGAGCATGGTATGAGACTTTAGCTCAGTTTCTTCTGGAAAGTGGATTCAACAGAGGAACTATTGACAAAACACTGTTCTATCTCAACCATGGCAAGGACTTACTTTTGATCCAGATTTATGTTGATGATATTATTTTTGGGTCTCCAAATGACAAACTTTGCAAAAAGTTTGCCAAACTAATGCAGTCAAGATATCAGATGAGTATGATGGGAGAACTCAGTTATTTTCTGGGCCTTCAAGTCAAACAGAGTGAAGAAGGAACTTTTATTTGTCAATCTAAGTACACCAGAAACTTGCTGAAGAAATTTGGAATGCAAGACTGTTCAAGTGCATCCACTCCCATGGCCACTGCAACAAAACTGGATAAGGATACTGGTAATTCAGTAGATATTACTGATTACAGAGGTATGATTGGCTCACTTCTCTATCTAACTGCTAGTAGACCAGATATCATGTTTGCTACCTGTCTTTGTGCAAGATTTCAAGCAGATCCAAGAGAACCTCACTTAACAGTTGTAAAAAGAATCTTTAAGTATCTTAAAGGAACAGCTGATCTAGGATTATGGTATCCTAGAGAATCAGATTTTAAATTAATAGGTTACTCAGATGCAGATTTTGCAGGTTGCAAAATTGACAGGAAAAGCACAAGTGGTAGCTGCCAATTTCTTGGAGGCAGGTTGGTTTCTTGGTATAGCAAGAAACAAAAGTCAATTTCCACATCAACTGCAGAAGCAGAGTATATTGCTGCAGGAAGCTGCTGTGCACAGATTCTCTGGATGAAGAATCAGTTACTGGATTATGGGTTAACATATTTCAAAATCCCTATTTACTGTGATAATCAAAGTGCTATTGCTATGACAAGTAATCCAGTTCAACACTCTATGACAAAGCACATCAGCATCAGGTACCATTTCATCAGGGAACATGTGGATGAAGGTACAGTGGAATTGCATTTTGTTCCCACAGATCAACAAGTAGCAGATATCTTCACAAAACCACTGTGTGAAGCTACCTTTACAAAATTGGTAAATGAACTTGGAATGATTTCAGGTTCTTTCTCTAAATCTGCTTAAACTTGTTCTATGTTATCAGACTTTATGATCAGTATTTACAGAATTAATCTCTTTGTATATTCTGTGCATTAATTGATAAATGTCTTTAAGTACTGACTGTTGTCTGATATATGTTTCTAAACTCTGATAAGTGATATGTCTGTTTCAGTAACTATTCAATCCTATGAGGATAATTGTGCTAGATACTGACCTACTAGTCTTCAATAAACAAATGATCCCATGAAAGAAGTAATTATTTCTTTGGAAATCTTATGACACAAGCAAATTCTGATAACTGAGCTTAGTTAAGTTTACTTTGTATATCTTATTACTAAGTCACAAATTAGAATAATGCTACTCATCTGTTAAATTCTGATACTAGTAAAACTGCTGAATGTACTAAGTGCTGATAAACCTCACTTATCAAAAGAAAAAAAAAATCAGGTACTCCTTTGAGATCTAGAGTAAAAATGTGAAAGGGACGACCCAAGTGCATTGCTGGTATTAAGTAAATATGTATTAGAAAAGCAAAATATTTTCTTGGTGACTTTTTACACTCTATGATTACTGGAGAAATACTCTGATAATAGCATAAATTCTGATAAGCAGTCGTGACTCACTTACACTGAGAAGCCACTGTAAAAGAGAATTTTAAAGATGCATAAAATTAGCACAAAAACAGTTGAGGTGGACTCATGCATGAACTCATTTATCAGTAGGTTTCAGGATAATGACAGCTCTTTAGCAAAATTTTAATTATGACTTATTTCTAAGATGTACTGAAGTAGATCAGACTTTACTCTTTATTATTATTTAGCTTAATGCACACACACATCACTCCATATGAATGATGAAATTTCTGTGGTGGTCTATGTTATTTTAGATAAACAGTCATTGTGTCATTTTTGCACAAATTCTGAGGACAAGTTCTAGTTACACGTTCTGATGATTAAGTTCTGACGTTCATAACTAAGAACTTGTATGAGTATTTACTAAGATAGATATTTCTTGTTCGAGTTAAGACATTATGTTCTGATGACTGTTAAGTTCTGGTATAGGTCTAAGTTCTGATTTTTCAGTCTAACCCTTTACTTGACTTATCTGTGAGTACAAGAAACAGAGGGCACAAAGGCCAGTTTCAGATGATGAGGAGGAAGCAGCTAAGGAAGGGGATCAGGAATCTCTGATCTCACAAGACAAGGAATTTGCTCCAGTCACTTCTTCTCCATCAACTCCATCTCAGGAACCTGTATCTGACAAGGCTAATTCACCTTCTATGTCTCTTGTTGATCCAGGCACAAGTGCTGAAATTGATATTCAGAACCTGGTTGTGCCTGAAATACTTTTCTTAGAAGCTCCAACAGCAAATAATCCTTCCACAACACCTGTTACTGATGCTGTTCAAACTCCTGAGTTATCACTAACACCTTCTCTGCATCAAGATGCTGATGATTAGATTTTAGGTGAGCATCAGGATATGGCTGTTGATCAGAACTTAGTATCAGATCAGCAATTAGAGGATGTTGAAGCCTCCATTGCTACTCACACAGTTGTCTTATCAGAAGATACTGATTCTCTAAGTTCTGATGCTGCAAATGTTGGAGATACTGGTGAGGCTGCTACAACTGTAGATGCAGATGAAGCAGGTCCTTCAGGACATACTCCTCCACTGACTCTTCCTAAGTCTGAACTGATAAAAGAGTTTGTTATCAGGGATGCACCAGTACCTTGGAGTGAAACTCCTGCAGGACAGGAGTGGACTAAGGAATGGAACTCAGTTTCATGTGTTCCAAATGCTTTACATCTTGCTGAGCACTTGACTAAAGCTGATGAAATGTTACATTCTGATGATTTTAAAACCCAGCTTAGAGTCACTGCATTGAGTACTAAACATCTACAAGGTCTTCATTCCAATACTCATGCAGAGCTACACAAGATTCAGGAGAACTTTATCAAACAGGAACAAGTTTGGAAAATTGATAAGAAAAAGTTCTTCCAACCTACCTTTGACAGGGTTGCTTATATTGAGAAAACTCAAGAGAAGCAACAAGCTCAGATTGATCAAATTCTGACAAATCAAGCTTCTCAGCAATCGCAACTTACTGAAATCCAGACCTCAGTGGAATTACTTATCTCTCTTTTATTACCTGCTGATGCCAAAAAGGGGGAGAAGGTAATTAAGTCCAAATGCAAAACCAACAAGTCACTGCAAGGAAAGGATGATGGAAAAGATGACCAAGGAAACTCTGGAATGGGTAGTGGTCATAGTCAAGGTAGAAGGTTTACATCAAGACAAGCTAGTCACAGAACAAGTTCTGATACTGGGAAAAGAATAAGTTCTGCTGCTGGTAAAAGGATAAGTTCTGATGAACTTCTAGATCTTGATGAGGAAATGTCAAGACAGTTATTTCTTCAAGAAAATCCAGGGATGGACTTGGAAAGTTTAAAGGAAGAAGAAGCCAGACTTAAATCAGAGAAAGTCACATCTAAATCTGAAGCTTCTGGTAAAAAGTTACTTCCAAAACCTAAAGGCATTGTGATCAAAGAAAGGATACATACTGAAGAAACTTTGGCTAGATCACAACCACAGATAGATCCAAGATCCAAGGGTAAAGAAAAGGTTGGTGAACCTATCAAGCCTTATGTACCTCCTGAGGAAGAAGAAATTACTGATGGAAAAGATGATCTTGCTCTGACTTCAAGAAAAGTTCTTAAAACAACCTCTGACATGGCTCAAGTTTTTCAGAGTCAAGAAATTGTAAGTTCTGATATTCAGAAGAAGCAAGTAACCTCTGACAGTGCTCAAGTTAACTTGATATCAGAAAATAAATCTAAAACACTCCTACCAGGATTCACTAAAGCAAAATAGACTCAATCTTTGAAGACTACTCCAAGTGGTTTTGAAGCAAGAGTAGTTACTGGAAAGGAAGCTAGAGATAAAACTGGATTGGGAAGTGCTGATGAAAGAAGAGTACACAACACTACCGATGATCCAACTTCCTTGAGTGAACCAGGTATTGGAGCAACTCCTGAGAGATTGAATCAACTAGAATCTGTACAGATGGTTTACCATACCTACTTGAAAGAATACATCATGTTGTATTTCATGACAGATGGTAGGGTTTATCATATAAGACAAAATGCCATTCCATTGAAGTATTTTGAAGAATTGGAGCATGTACTTTTCTTACTTCAAGTGGATAACAGAATAACAGAGACTGCTGCAAACTACTTAAAAGAACAGATTCAGAGACAGAAAAGGGTTTATTCTGTTAAGTTTGACAGCATATATGTTCCAAAGTACAGAAATCACAATGGTGATATTGTTGATATGAAGCCTAATACTGCACAGATCAGAACATATCTTGGTATTAAGGGGCTTGAATTCAATCTAGAGTCTAACAAAGCTTATGTTATAAGACTAGATCGGGAGTTGAGAAAAGCAAAGATTAATGATCTCAGAGCTGCAATATTTCAAACTGGTGAAGATACTGCAGAGCTTAAAGATGTCAAACGGAGAATGATTGATGAACTCAGATATGCTGAGAAATGTTTGTTGAAGAATTATCTCAGAACAACTCCTGACATCAGAGAGATCAGAAAATGATGAAGCCAAGTCAAAGATCTACAACTACTTAAAATTCTGATGTGTATACACACCAAAGTTGTTATCAGAAGTTGAATTGGTAAAAGCTTTAAGGACTGTAAGTTGTAGTTATCTTGTCTATTTCTCATGCATTTGTACTTAATGTTTTTGACATCATCAAATATCTGTTAAACTTGTATATTTTGCTAATTTACAAGTTGGGGGAGATTGTTAGATATATTTGATAATGTCATGGCTAATATGTTTTATGTTTAGATTTCAGATCTTATTTGAACAGAACAAATCAGTACTTAACTGATCAGTACTTATACTGGACGACAGAACTTAAGGGATATCAGTACTTATGTTATCAGGAGATAAGCATCAGGAGATAGATATCAGAACTTAAGTGCTGAAGGACGATCAGATAAGGACAGTAGCTGATTGAAGTTAAGAAGATCAAGATAAACATAAGAAGAGATATGCATGAAGAAGGAATTCCGTGAAGAATGGAATACTTGGAATAGAAGATATCTGATTGATATATTTTAGGAAGCAGAATTATATTCCATATCAATTAGCGATTATCTTGTAACTGTGTAGTATATAAACACAGACATAGGGTTTACACTATAAGTGTTATCATTATCGAGAATATTTTTTTTACTATAACCCTAGCAGCTCTCGTGATATTTTGTTCATCACTGAGAGATAACAGTTCCAGATTGTAACAGAGTTTATTGTTTCAATAAAGTTTGTTTTCTGTTACATAAGTTCTTGAAGTTTGATTTGATTGTAATAAACACTGTATTCACCCCCTCTACAGTGAAAGTGTGACCTAACAAAAATGTTTTGCGCTTGCACCACCAAACTTTGATATATATCAATACCTTTCCTTCCCAGCATTGTCATTTACTTTACCATACCTGTTTTATTTTACTACACCAGATATAAACTCCTGTGATAATATGTATTTTTTTCCCTTACCTGTTTACATTCTGTAAAGAAACATGCAATTTACTTAGTTCAGTGATTGAAAATGTTTTCAAAAAGAGATGTTTCGGTTGTACAAAATCTTTCATAAAAAAAAACGATTTGATTTAAAGGCTAAATAAGTTGTTTGATTCTTTACAGAAAATGCCTCCTAGAAGAAATACCCGTGCTACCAACCAAAATGAAGAAACCAACAACAACAACAGCAACAATACCCAAGAGAGTAATAACCAGAATGTTAATCCAGGTCCCATAGACCCAACTATAGCCCAGATTCTTCAGATCTCTGCCCAACAGACAGTCCATCTGACTTAACAGCAACAGAGGCAGACTAACCCTTAGGTAACCTTTAAGACCTTTCAGGCGGTGAATCCACCAGAGTTTAAGGGTTCTGCAGATCCGATTAAGGCACGGGTCTGGTTGAAGGAGATTGAGAAGACATTTGCCTAAGTCAAGGTGAAAGAGGAACAAAAGACTGAATTTGCAAGTTACTATCTGAAGAATGAAGCCACCTACTGGTGGGAAACTGTTAAAGTGATGGAAGATACTGATGATGTTGCATGGGAGAGATTCAAGGAGTTGTTTCTCGAGAAGTATTTTCCTTCAGGACCAAATGGAATTGAAATTTCTGGAGTTAAAGCAGGGGAGTATGTCAGTGACAGATTATGAAAGTAGGTTTGAGGAGTTGTCTATGTTTGTGCCATTATATGTGGACACTGATAGGAAGAAAGCTAAAAGGTTTCAGCAAGGACTCAAGCCATGGATCAGAGGGAAGGTGGCCATATTTGAGTTGGACACGTATGCGGGAGTTGTGCAGAAGGCTATGATTACGGAGACGGAAAATGAAATGTCTCAGAAGGAGAAGGAAAGTAAGAAGAGGAAGTTTGAGGGAGGTGAAGGATAGTCCCAAGCAGGGAAGTTTCCAAATTTTAATCAGAGGAAGGGCAAGTTCCAGCCCGGAAGAAATTTTAACAGACAGAATACAGGCAACAAAGGCCAAGGTAACCGCCCAGCCATTGGAAACCAGCCCACCCAGTAGAGGCCAGCTGTACCAGACTGTCAAGTCTGTGGAAAGAAACATGGTGGAGTTTGCAATAAGTTGAATATGGTCTGCTACAGATGCAACCAAAAGGGGAACTATTCAAGAGAGTGCCGTAATCAGCCAGCCAGAGAGCCAGTCAACAAGGACCAGCCTACCAAGAATCAGGCAGGCAAGGTTCTAGCAATTGGATTTACTTGTTTCAAGTGCGGGAAACTAGGACATATCGCAAGGGATCACAAGGCGCCAATTCCAATCAACACCACATTGCGTATCATGGGAGCTACTCCAACAATGAATGAATCTCCCAGAGCTAGAGTTTATGACATATCCGTGAAGGATGCTATTGTGGATACTGATGTTGTGGCAGGTACGCTTACTGTGAACTCTGTATGTGCTAACGTGCTAGTAGATTCGGGAGCAACTCGATCATTTATTTCTCAAGGTTTTATCGATAAGTTGAATTTTCTAGTTGAATTTTAAGTGAGATTATGATGGTAGAATTTGCAAATCAGGAGCGTGTATATGTTAATCAAGTGTGTAAGAGCTGTGAGATTGAGATTACTGGCCATAAGTTTGATGTTGACTTGATACCATTTAAGTTAGGAGAGTTTGACGTTATTTCAGAAATGGATTGGCTATCTAAGCACGATGCTCAGATAGACTGTCGTAATAAGAAAGTAATATTGAAGATGCCAGATGAAAAAGTTATAACGTTTACAGGCCATAAACAAGCAAAGAAGTTCTTGACAATGATTCAAGGTAAGAAACTATTACGACAAGGATGCGAGCATTTCATTGCCTACGTGATAGACAAAAGTCAGGAGCCAGCAAAATTGGAAGATATTCCTGTGGTAAATGAATTTCCAGACGAACTACCAGGACTTCCTTCGGATAGGAAAATTGAGTTTACAATCAACTTAGCATCTGGAACGGAACCAGTATCGAAGGCCCCATACCGAATGGCGCTAGTGGAAATGAAGGAGCTAGCAAAGCAATTGCAAGAATTATTAGAAAAAGGAGTGATTCAACCCAGCGTATCCCCATGGGGTGCACCGGTGTTATTTGTTAAGAAGAAAGACGGAAGCATGAGGCTATGCATCGACTATCGAGAACTTAATAAGCTTACGATCAAGAACAAGTATCCATTACCTCGAATTGACGATTTGTTTGACCAACTGAAAGGAGCCAAGTATTTTTCTAAGATTGATTTGAGATCTGGATATCACCAATTGAAAATCAAACCTGAAGATATACCAAAGTCAGCTTTCAGAACAAGGTATGGTCATTACAAATTCTTAGTGATGTCTTTCGGATTGACCAATGCCCCAACAACATTTATGGACCTAATGAACATAATTTTCAAGGAATATTTGGACAAGTTTATAATTGTGTTTATCGACGATATTTTGATTTACTCCAAGTCAACGGAAGATCACGCGGAACATCTAAGGACAACTTTGGAGATTTTGAGGAAGAAGAAGTTGTATGCAAAGTTTTCAAAGTGTGAATTCTGGTTACAAGAAGTTCAATTCTTAGGGCATGTAGTGAGTTATGAAGGAATTAAAGTGGACCCAGGGAAGATTGAAGCTATTACGAATTGGGAAAGGCCTAAAACACCAACGGAGGTGAGAAGTTTCTTGGGATTAGCGGGATATTATCGATGATTTGTTCAAGACTTTTCGAAGATTGCAATGCCTTTGACAAAGCTTATCAGGAAAAATGAGAAGTTTATATGGAACGAGAAATGCGAATAAAGTTTTCAATAATTAAAGAAGAGATTGATCACGACACCTGTTTTGTCACTTCTAGATGATCAAAGGAATTTTGTTATCTATAGTGATGCTTCTTATAAGGGATTATGTTGTGTTTGATGCAGCATGATAAAGTTATTGTATATGCGTCGAGACAACTGAAACCTCATGAGCAGAAGTATCCTACTCATGACTTGGAACTAGCGGCAATAGTATTTGCCTTGAAGATTTGGAGATATTACTTATATGGAGAAAAGTGTGAGATCTATACTGATCACAAAAGTTTGAAGTACATATTCACGCAAAAGGAGCTCAACATGAGGCAAAGAAGATGGTTGGAATTGATTAAGGACTATGATTGCATGATTAACTATCATCCAGGAAAGGCGAATATGGTGGCAGATGCATTAAGCAGAAAAGAAAGACTGAACATGTTGACGATACCTGAAGAATTATACAGGGAATTTCAGAAATTGGATTTGGAAGTCAGAATTTGTAAACCTGATGAAGTAAAGATGTATAATATGACTTTTCAACCAGAATTGTTAGCAAAGATAAGAAAGTGCCAAAAGGAAATAATGGATCAAGATATCAATCGGTTGGTTGGAGAAGAGTTTAGCACTCAGAATGACGATCAAGGTATTCTTAGATTTTTATCCAGAATTTGGATACCACCAGTGGCAGGACTGAAGAATGAAATTCTACATGAAGCTCACAATTCAAGGTATTCCATTCATCCGGGAAGTACTAAGATGTACAGAGATTTAAAAGAGAATTATTGCTGGCCAGGTATGAAGAGAGAAATTGCGGAATGGGTCAGCAAATGTTATACGTATCAAAGAGTTAAGGCAGAGCACCAGAGACCCAGCGGGCTGTTACAACCATTAGAGATTCCAGAGTGGAAATGGGAGCATATTGCTATGGATTTTATAGTCGTATTACCAAGAACGAAAGCGAACCATGATGCTATTTGGGTAATAGTGGATAGACTAACCAAATAAGCTCATTTCTTTCCTATTAATGAAATAATTTCACTGGATAAGTTGGTTCACATGTATTTGAAGGAAATAGTAGTTCAACACGGAGTCCCGGTGTCTATTGTATCTGATCGAGATCCACGATTCAATTCAAGATTTTGGAGAAGTTTTCAAGAATGCTTGGGAACCAGGTTGGACATGAGTACAGCTTATCATCCACAGATAGACGGCCAAAGCGAGAGAACAATCCAAACAATTGAAGATATGTTACGTGTTTGTGCCATTGATTTCAAAGGCAATTGGGATGAGCATTTACCCTTAGTGGAGTTTGCTTATAATAACAGTTATCAAGCGAGTATCAGAATGCCTCCCTATGAAGCTCTTTATGGACGCAAATGTTGATCACCAGTACATTGGGACGAAGTCGGAGAGCGTAAAATACTTGGACCTGAATTGGTACAGCAAACAAAAGAGGTTGTGGAAGTCATCCAGAAAAGGCTAATTGCAGCACAGGATCGTCAAAAAAAGTTTGCAGATCAATCCAGAAAGGATATGGAATTCGAAGACGGAGATCTAGTGTTATTAAAAGTATCACCATGGAAAGGATTGTCAAGATTTGGAAAGAAAGGAAAGCTCAGTCCTTAATACGTCGGACCTTTTGAAATTCTAAAACGTGTCGACAAAGTAGCTTACGAATTGATGTTACCCCCACACATGAAGCATATTCATAATGTTTTTCATGTATCAATGCTTAAGAAATATAACCCAGGTTCTAAGCATGTAATCGAATATGAGCCGATAGAACTTCAGGAAGATTTATCATATATAGAGAATCCGATAGAGATTCTAGAAAAGAGAGAAAAGATATTGAGAAATAAAGTTGTAAAGTCAGTAAAAGTATTGTGGAGAAACCCAAAGGTTGAAGAGTCAACCTGGGAACTAGAAAGTGATATGCGAGGAAAATACCCTCACTTGTTTACTTAGGAGATTCTGAGGACAAAATCCTTTTAAGGGGGGGGGGGAGAATGTAATATCCGGGATATTGCGTGTAATTATTTTATCAATAAATGATTTTTATGTAATTATTATGTGAATTTTGGTGAATTATCTACTGATTGATAATAATATTTAGATGTATATATATGATAAAATGTGAGTCTATTAATTCTATTATGTCCAGAATAAAATATAGATAATTAAGGAATTTTTCTGGTAATTTTTGGAGTATTATATGATTTTATATTGATTTATGAATTTATTAATTATTTTCTGAATAATTACAAAATTATTTTATAAAGCCGGGAACGCCCAACCTCAACCGTTTTTACATTTTTGTAACCCAAAATACTTCCGAAAACTCCTTCCTAACCTAATATGGTAATTCCGGACATTTTCCGTGTTTTGACTTTTCAATCCGGATTACGGTTTGACCCGTACGCGTCCCGGCGTATAATTTTCGATACGATAATTGTTTCGATATATCAACGAAACCCGTATTCTCGAAAGACGGGATAATAATACATTATTTTCATATAAAGTGTTTTATAAAAAGCCCGGTTGGGATAATTATCCAATACGGGTATTAAATCGGATCGTTTTTGCAGTTACTTAGCGGCTAAGTAACTAATTTAACGATCCAAAATGATCCACACGAATCAATATTCCATAAATATATATAGCCCTTTTATTATTTCATTTTATTCGTAATAATCATAATTAATTAGTAAACAATAAGAAATACAGAGAAAAACCCTAAAAAAGATACGTTCTTGAGAATCAAAGGTACGAACGAAGGCGTTATCGAACTCCGATTCGGGCGTGCAATATATCAAAACGAAGCTCTCAAAATCTTCTTTATGAATCAACCATTTGTTTTTACCCAGAAATCAAGGTATTTTTCTGATTTAATTATTTAAATTCGAATTAATTATGGATTAAAATATGAATTTTTGTTCTTGATGTTTTTGATATGATTTGATGGCATAATCATGTAGATTATTTCTTCCTGGTCAATTTGGTATATTATATGTTAAATTTGGAGTTCAATAACATGGTTAAATTTGAGTTGATCTTCGAATTAATAAAATTAGGGTTTGAATGATTGAATGTTCTAAATTTGATTTGGGATTTTTAATTTGTTGATTCTGGGCGGATTTGGAGGTTACAGGATTGTAGATCGTGAAGTTTTAAGTTGATTTATGTATCTAGTTTCTCTGTTGGAAGCCTGTAATGTAGTGACCGGATTTTTCAAACTCCCGCCGGTGTCAATGGCGATTTTGCCGGATTCTGAAATTTACAGTTGGTTTACAGTGATTGTTGCATGAAATGAAATCCCAGGGAGATAAGGAAGAGATTACGCGCTAGAACAAGTTGAAACGGGGCCGTTTTGGACCCGTATTAAGGTCACCGGAGTCCGGCGACGGCCACCGGAAATTGGGTTCGTCCCAGAAACCGGCGGTTCGTCCCGACCCGTTTATTTTTTTTTAAAACCCGGTTTCGATCCTGTAAAACTCAATTGAAAAACTTGAATTCTGTTTTTGATTTCTTTTATTTTAAAAATTATTTTAAAATTCTGTTTTATTTATAAAAAATTATTTTTAATTTCTAAAAATCTATATTTAATTCTGAAAAATTATTTATAATTCTGAAATAAATCTTAAATATTTAATTAATTAATTTTAGTTGATAAATAATTATTTAATTAGTCAATTAATTTAAATATTAATTTATTAATTAATTTAATTAGTTATTAATTAATTTTAATTGATATAATAATTAGATTTAATTATTTAAAATTAATTTAAAAATTCCGAAAAAAGTATCGAGCTTTAAAATATTATTTTAAATTATTTTCAAGGCTCGATAATTATTATAAAATTATTTTAAAGTCAAATTCGGGTGTTCGAACCCTATTATTTAATTATAAAATGATTCGGAGTCCAATTTTAATTCCGAAAAATGTTCAAAAATTCGTATTAAATACCTGGAAAATAATTTTGACCCCGAATCTTCTTTGAAAAATTATTTGGATTGAATATCTTACGTGATATGTGTTATATGTGACCTGATTGCTATATAAAATGATTGTTTGTGCATTGTTTGACTGATTCTACTGTAACTTTTAATCCGTACGTCGGATTTGGGTGAAACGAAGGGTAGATAGAAGCTTGTAACGAATAAAACGAAATGAGAATGAGTATGATAAGTACATATGATGTTTAATAGAGGAAGCGAGACGTAGAAAGGGAAAGCAGGTAGTCATTGAGTGAGAATCAATTGATAAGTGCTAGTAAAGTGAAAGCGAATCGATAAGGCAAGTATTTCTTTCCTTGTTGAATATATTGCAAGTATTTTGGAATGCTCTTCATTATGTGACAATTACTCTAAACGGTTGTTATTCTATATTGCAAGTACTTTGAAGTACATAACCCAAATCCTGATTCTTATTGATCTCGAGCCACAAGCCTGTTTCTTCATAAACCGTTGATTGTTGAATTCACATATACAAACCACACCTATACGATACTACTCCACAAATACATACCTACCACATACTGATTCCTGATACGAAATTGCCTATTATACCTACCCTTATATCTTGTGTAACAGAAGACCAATTCTTGTAACTCTTGAACCCTTGGGTCTTCTGCTTTCTGTTTCTTTCCTTGATTGAAACCCAATCTTTGTGATTTCCTAGTTATTCCATGGAACTACAGATCATCCTATATTTCAAAGTAAATGTTATTTATGATTCAACTATTGAGTTACATTGCTTATCACATTATGATGCTAGAATTGTATTGTTTTTAACTATGGACCACATTCGTAGTCGGACCAGATTCGTGGTCATAATAGGCCAACGCGTGCCTTAGATCCAGTGTATAGAGCAAAGCTGGGAGCCTTGCTCAGGGTTAGTGCGTGACTGATCAGCAGTCTAACCTTGGTTTTTTTTAAAATAAAAGTGAATATCCAATTCTAATCATTGCTTATCAGTAAACTTGATTCTTATATCATTTCAATTATTCATTGTTAATCTCTGTTACTGTCATTGTGACTTGCTGAGCTAGTTAGCTCACTCTTGCAAATCTATTTTATATTCTCTTCCAGTGAAAAAGGAAACTGGTGGTAGTGAGGATCCCCAGACAAGTGTGCGATCTAGGTATCCAGGTTGAATGGAATAGACTAGCAGATAATGTTTGGCTTGGTTGTGTTAATAGTTTGTAATAAAGTTTGAACTTCAGTTGTAAGATAAAATAAATTGGGATTTGGAACGTTTGTAATATAAATAAGGTTGTGGATTGTGGACATACTTTAGACTGCGTCGATCCGTGGAATATGGTAAGTAGGGTCATTATAGATATATATTCTTATATTCATAAATAGGTTTAATTATGGTATGTGTGTGTTGTGGATCCCCAAACTTCTGACTCGGGTTTGAGGCGTCACAAAACACATGGTGGGGGGCTGTATCTAATTTCTCCTGATCGCCATAGAGAGATAAATTTAAGGCAAAGGCCGCTACTCTATTCCCTCAAGGTCACCACAGACGGGAAAATTACAAAGGAAAAGGCGGCTGGTTTTTGTTAGATATATTTGAGATGTCATGTCTAATATGATTCATGTTTAGTTTTCAGATCTTAACAAACATGATATATCAGGACTTACTAAAATCATGACTTACTGGAAGTCAGAACTTAATATCAGAACTTAAGTGCGGGAAGACTTTCATATAAGGAAGGAAGCTGATTTACAGTAGAAGATCGAGACTAAAAAAAAGAAGATATGCATGGAAAGAGTTGGAAGACTGGAAGACTTGTAGAAGATATTTGATTGATATATTTTAGGAGACAGAATTGTATTCCATATCAATTAGAAGTTATCTTGTAACTGTGTACTATATAAACATAGACTTAGGGTTTACACTATATGTGTTATCATTATCGAGAAGATTATACATTATAACCTAACAGCTCTTAGTGATATTTGTTCATCACTAAGAGAGAACAACAGTTCTTACTGTAACAGAGTTTATTCAATATACTTGATCTTTGTTACATACTTGTGTTAAATCGATTTAATTGTGAAAACACTGTATTCAACCCCCTTCTACAGTGTTGTGTGACCTAACAATTGGTATCAGAGCTTATCTGTTAACACACATACAGTAAAGATCCAAACAATCATGTCTGAAGAAGCACAAACTCCAACCAAGCCCACCAAAACTGAAGAAACTCAAAAGACTCAAACCCACAGTCGATATGAGACTATTAAGGTTCCCATACTGAGACCTTCTGAGTATCCCATATAGAAAGTGAAGATGGCTATGTTTCTGGAAGCTACAGATCCAGAATACCTTGACAGAATTAATGAAGGACCACATAAGCCTACCAAGCTCTCTGTTGTAGTTGCTGATCAACCAGCAAAGACCATACCAAAGGATAAAGGTGAGTACACAGCTGAAGACATCTCATCTATTGTCAAGGATGCAAGGGTAAGGTATTTGATGCATAGTACCATTGATAATGTCATGTCAAACAGGGTAATTAATTGCAAAAATACAAAGGAGATATGGGATGCTTTGAAGACAAGATGCCAGGGAACTGATGCAATCAAGAAGAACAGGAGAACTAAACTCACTCAAGAGTTTGAGCACTTTGACTCAAAAGCTGACGAGTCTTTAACTGACTTATATGACAGGTTTGACAAACTCTTGAATGATCTGTCACTGGTGGACAAGGAATATGATCTTGAAGATTCAAATCTAAAATTCCTTTTAGCTCTCCTGAAAATTAGGATTTGAAGTCTACTACCATAAGAGACAACTATGACCTTAATGAAACTACTCTTGATGAAATTTATGGTATGCTCAAGACTTATGAACTTGAGATGGATCAAAGGAGCAAGAGGTATGGAAGAAAGTCAAGGACAATTTTTCTTAAGGCTGGGGAGGAATCTCTTAAAATGGTTGCCTCAAAAAGGGGCAAAGGAAAGGCTCTCATCATAAAGTCTGATTCAGAGTCATCATATTCTGATGATGATAATTTAGAAACTGAAAGTTTACCTGAAATAGATGCTGATGAAGAGATGATGAAATTGTGTGCTCTCATGGTAAAGGATATCACAAAGATAGCCTACAGGAAATTCAGAAAAGGCAATAGTTTTCCAGGAAAAGTGGAAGTTCTGATAAGAAAGGGTTCAGAAAGTTTGAAGGTAAAGGAAAGTCTGACAGAGGAGACAACTTAAATGTCAAATGCTACAATTATGGTGAAAGAGGCCACATATCTCCTGACTGCAAGAGAGGAAAAAGTGACAAAGGCAAGGCACTTGTCACAAAGAAGAAAAGCTGGACAGACACTTCATATTCTGAACATGAGGTGAACTATGCCCTGATAGGAAATGCTGATAGCAGTCCTGAAACTGCTGAATTGAAGGTACCTCAAACAATTTATGCCTTTCATACTGATGATATTACTGAGTTGAGATTATATCTTAAAACCATGTTTATTAATTATAGAGATCATACTTTAACATGTGAAAGATTAACATATGAAAATCTTACTTATAAAAAGAGAAATGATTATTTAGAAAGGAGTTAGTTTTTCTTCATCAAACTAAGAAAGAAAAGATGATGCTTTATATGTTAGAGATGAAGTGTTAAAATTGAATGAATCTCTAAAAGCTGACTTAGAAAAGGAAAGAGAGATTATCAGAACTTGGACTAACTCTGGCAGAACAACTCAGAATTTATTAAGTAGTGGAAACTGGAAAGAGGGCTTAGGTTATAGAGATGATAAAAGTGAAAAAGGAACTGAACAAATTGAGCCAATTGTTGTTAAACAGACTGCTAAGCCAAAGGTAAATCCTGTTAAGTTTATAGCAAAAACTGTAAAGTCTGATTCTGAAAAGATGAAAGAGTCTGCGACAAAAGTCAAAGATAAGTCAACTTCTGAAAAATTAAAACATGATAAACCAGCTAAAGTCAACATAAGCTTAATGACAAAGAAGCTGCTTAAGCATAAGCTGAAAGAAATTAGGAATGTCAACAAGGTAAAGGAAGCTAGGAAAAATAGGAATGGAAAGGAAGGCGTGAATAAAAGCAATAATTATATGCCTGTTCCTAATGCTCCTAGAAAGAAATGCTATAACTGTGGAAACTCTAACCATCTTGCTTCTTTTTGCAGGAAAAATAAAGATATAAACTATTTACCTCCTAGATCAGGAGTTAAGAATCAGCCTGTTAGGTTTAAACCACAAAATCCTGTTTTCATTGTGGTAGTTTATGGCATTCCCATTTATACTTGTAAGGAATATCATAGTTTGTACTATGATTATTATCAAATAAAACCTTCTTTGAAGAAAGTTACTTTAATTCCTTCTAGTGTAAATTCTGATGCAAAGTCTGATATAAATTCTGATAAACAACATGTTAGCATAAACTCTGAAACTAAATCCGCTGGCAAATTCTAACACACTTAAAAAGGCCAAAGGATCCAAGCAAGTCTGGGTCCTTAAAACTAACTAATAGTGGTCTTTGTGATTATAGGGCAACAGGAAAGATATCCTAGTTCTGGACAGTGGATGTTCAGGACATATGACTGGAAATAAAGCCCTGCTATCAGTCTTTGTAGAGAAAGCTGGCCCATGAGTTTCTTATGGAGATGGCAACATGGGAAAAACTCTAAGATATGGCAATATCAATCTTGGGAATGTCATTATTGAAACAATAGCTCTTGTCTCAGGACTTAAACACAATCTGCTAAGTGTGAGTCAAATCTGTGACAGAGGTTATCATGTGGATTTCTTTGAAGAACACTGTGAAGTTGTAAGCAATTCTACAGGCAAAGTGGTCTGAAAGGTTACAGGCATGGTAACAATTATGAAGCCAGACTTTCAACAAGTTCTGATGGTTATGCAATCTATCTGTTGAGAGAGCATCAATTGAAGAAAGCTGGAATTGGCACAAAAGACTCTCTCATTTAAATTTCATCAACATAAATGAGCTTGTAAAGAAAGATCTTGTGAGAGGACTACCAAATCAGTATTTGCTCCCGATGGCCTTTGTCGATTCATGTCAAAAGGCAAACAAAGAAAATCTTCTTTCAAGAACAAAACTGAATCCTCAATTCTTGAGCCTTATCACCTACTGCATGTTGATCTATTTGGTCCAGTCAATGTCATGTCTATTGCAAAGAAGAAATATGCTATTGTTATAGTGGATGAGTTCACAAGGTACACTTGGGTGTATTCTTGCACAAGAAGAATGAAACTGCATCTACTCTAGCTGATCATGTCAGACAACTGGATAAGTTGGTCAAAGATTCTGTTAAAATTATAAGAAGTGATAATGGCACTAAGTTCAAGAATTCAATCATAGGAAGAGTTCTACAAAGAGCATGGAATCAAACAAGATTTCTGCACCTGGAACTCCATAACAAAATGGAGTTGTAGAAATAAAGAATAGGACTCTCATTGAAGCTGCACGAACTACGCTTGATGAAGGCAAAGCTACCAACCTATTTTTGGGCTGAAGCTGTGCAGACTACTTGTTTAACACAGAATGCTACACTCATAAACAAGCATGGAAAAATACCATATGAGATGGTGAGAAAAAGAAGCCAAATCTGAAATACTTTCACATTTTTGGATGTAAGTGTTTTGTTCTTAAGACTCATCCTGAATAGCTGTCAAAATATGATCTAAAAGCTGATGAAGGAATTTTTGTTGGATATCCACTTTCCACAAAAGCCTTCAGAGTCTACAATTTAAGAACAAGGGTTGTCATGGAATCTATCAATGTATCTTTTGATGATAAGAAGATTACTGGACTTGAAGATTCAATGATCATGATCAGCTGAGATTTGAAAATGAAGATTTAAATTCTGATTCTGTAAATTCTGATGGACTTAAACTCTGATCTTGTAGGTTCTGACGGTTAAGTTCTGACGTCATTGAAACTATGGTAACAACACTAAAGGAAATGCATCTGTCCAGGGGGAGCAAGCTGAAGATCCTACCACAACTCAAGACTCTCAAGAAGCATCAGAACCTGTCACTGGCTCTTCAAGTTCTGATCATTAAGTTCTGATGAGCCAAATTCTGATAATTCTGGAAACTCTGATTCTTCAAATCCTGAAGGATCTAACTCAAAATATGAAGTCTCAGTGAGCATAACTACAGGGGGGCATCAGAAAATGCTGATGGAAATAACATGGATCATGGGGGAGGATCCAGTTCTAGAAATCAACTTCCATCTGCAAGGAAGTGGACCACAACATACACCTGATTAATAATTGGAGATCCTGAAGCAGGTGTCAGAACTAGAACTGCAACATCAATGAATGTCTCTATCATTCTTTTCTATCTCACTGAACCAAAAAAGTGGAAGAAACTCTTCAGATGCTGATTGGGTGCAAGCAATCTAGGAAGAGTTAAATGAATTTGAAAGAAATT